>NW_003852407.1:4920602-4935013 GCF_000181295.1 Otolemur garnettii | reverse complement strand
TTTCTAATTTTTATTTTGCCTAACAATATATACAGAGAGATACATCTGGTAATTTAAAAATTTAGATTATTCTGGTCAGGCACAGTGGCTCATGCCTGTCATCCTATAACTCTGGGAGGCCAACATACATGGATGGCTTTGAGCTCAGGAGTTTGAGACTGGCCTAAGCAAGAGCAAGATCCTATTTCTAAAAATAGCCTGGCATGGGGTGGTACGGGAGGTGCCTGTGGCTCAAAGGAGTAGTGCACCAGCCCTATATACTGGAGGTGAGGTGGTGGGTTCAAACCTGGCCCTGGCCAAGAACTGCAAAAAAAAAAAAAAAAAAAGTAACCGGGATTGTGGTGGGCACCTATATTTGGGCGGTTGAGGCAAGAGAATCGCTTAAGCCCAAGAGTTTGAGGTTGCTGTGAGCTCTGTTGCCATGGCACTCTACTAAAGGTGACATAGTGACACTCTGTCTCAAAAAAAAGAGTACAAAAGGAATATACATACTGTGCTCTGGACTTCCTTTCAAAATCATTTAATTAATGATCTCTAAAAATTTTTGCGGCACACCTAAGATCTTCTCACAGCACCCAAGTGTGCCTCTGCACACTGGTTGAATTAATTAGACTCATCTGGGTGGCTTGTTTAATGATTTCTGCTTCTCTTCCCAGACTTAAAGAGTCAGGTTCAGAAACCAGGGCCCTAGGTTTCCTGTTTCCCCAACTCCCAGTGACACTGTTTCTCACGGTGGCTGTGCATACCCATCACCTGAGGATCTCACTGAAAGGTGGATTCTGACCCAAGAGGCCTGCGGGGGCTGGGAGTCTGCATTTCTAATCAGCTTCCAGGTCACGAAATGCTTCCAGTTCAATGTCTACACTTAAGAGTGGCAAAAGGTGACAGCATTTTGTCTTAAACCTAAATCGTTCTCCGTGGTAGGAAATTGGAAAAAAATAAGGTTCTACCTGGCTACTGTGGCCTAATTAGTCAGACTCTCTGGAGATGGGGTCAGTCCTGGGCATAGTTTCAGAGCTTCCCAGGCAAGTCCACTGACAAGGCAGGGTTGAGATTTGCCCTCTCCTAACTCTGGTAGGTAGCATTCCTCACTTCCCTCTCTCAAACTGCCATGATCCAGAATTGGGCAAAGGAGGTGGGAGTGTGGCCAGCAGCAGAGCAGTGAGGTGGGCAGCCCTATGCCCTTCCTACTTCTAGCCAAGGCTGGTGCTTGAGAACGTTCCACAGAGAGAGATCCAGCATGGAAAGTGCTGGGAAGACACCCACAGCCAGACACAGCATGTGTTATGAGCCCCAGATTTTCTCAGGTCATCAGAGGGTAGCAGGTGCTGGGCCAGTCCCAGGGACTGATAAATGCAGCCTGGCTGCCTGGGTCAGGGTGCTGTGTGTGTTCAGCAGCCAGAGCTCTGCCTGCTGGCTTTGGTGTTGGCTGCCCTGCCTAATCTGGGGGTTTCAATCTCTATCAAAACAAGCACTTGCCCAGAGAACAAGGACACCGGCCCCAGTTCCGGATGCAATCCTGTCACTCCCTGAACGTCACTATCTCCAGGTTAGTTATGCTGAGCTGGCCTTACAGACAAGCAAGGCAGGAAGGAGCCAGTCCTCATTCATCTCTTTGCGTCCTGCAGGGCCCCAGCTGGGCTGGGCAGAACATCACAAAGGAGAGGGGCAGAGGGGAGCCACAGAATGAGGGGTGGAAGGGGAGCCACAGAGTGAGGAGTGGAGAGAGGCTGTGACCTCCGCCTGTCCAGCCTGTCCGTGTAGGCTCTCTCTCCATGGCCCCTCCCAGAGCCTCCACTTCCCAAAACACTGGCCACCAGGCCACTTGGCTGCAGGGTGGGATCCTGCCCCTGGCTTCTCTGGTACCTGAATCAGGGCCACCCACCTTTCAGTCCCACTGCCTCACCCTTGGTGACTCCAGCCCACAGTGCTCTTTCCTCCCTGAATTCCTGCAGCAGGGACAGCCCTGGTCACCAGGTACCACTCTGTGCAGCTTCTCTCTGGAGCAGGGCTGTCCCATAGAAATAGTGTATGCAATTCAGAATTGCCTGGTAGTCATATTAAAAAGTAAAAAACAGGCCAGGCACAGTGGCTCATACCTATAATCCTAGCATTCTGGGGTACCAAGATGGGAGGATTGCTCGAGGTCAAGATCAGCCTGACTAAGAGCACGACCCTGTCTCTATAAAAAATAGAAAAATTAACTGGGCACGGTGACATGCTTCTGTACTCCCAGCTACTTGGGAGGCTGAGATAGGAGGAACACGTGAGCCTGGAGTTGAACACTGCAGGGAGCTATGATGATGCCACAGCACTCTAGCCAGGGAGACAAAGGGAGACCTTGTTTCTTAAAAAAAAGAAAAAAAAAGTAAAAAAAATATGAAATTGATTTAACGATATATTTTAACTCAATATATCTAAAATAGTTTTGCGATGTGTTTTTTTTTTTTCAAATGGTGGGGAAGGGTTTTTTTTTTGAGACAGAGTCTCATTTTATTGCCCTTGGTAGAGTGCTATGGAGTCACAGCTCACAGCAACCTCCAACTCCTGGGCTTAGGTGATTATCCTGGCTCAACCTCCCAAGTAGCTGGGACTACAGGCATCCACCACAACACCCACCTATTTTTTGTTGCAGTTTGGCCGGGGCGGGGTTTGAATCCACCACCCTTGGTATATGGGGCTGGTGCCCTACTCACTGAGCCACAGGTGCCACCCTTGAGATGTGTTGATAATGAGATCTATTGTTTTTTAAACTGAGTTTTCATAATTGAGTGTGTATTTTATGTTTTCAGGGCATCTCAATTTGGAACAGGCACATTGCAAGGGCTCAATAGCTACAGTCACCTCGTGGGTATCCTGTGACACAGTTCTAGACTGTAAGCCTTTCCACAGTAAGCCTTTCCACAGTGGGAATAATTTATCAGAGCTCGTAGATACATTGACTGTATGAGCTGAAGGCAATTTAGGATTACCTGGTCCAACTCCTTTGCTCTGCAGGTAAGGAAAAAGCTCCAGCCAGTGAAGGGGAGTGACTTGTCTAGTCACATGGTGACCAGCAGGTCCAGCCATGTCAGAGGTCCCTGGTGGCCATTTCTATGTGCTGTGCTATCACTGAGTATGCAGGAAGACCATCCCAACCATCGTGGGTCCTAGAGAAAGTGTCAGTTGATCATTGCTCAGGGATACCTTCTGAGGCCACTCAGTGGTCTCCACTGTCCTACCTGGCATCATCCAGTGCTCTGGGAATTTATACTTAGGCCAGTACCTCCCTTCACCCCCAGTCCTGAGTCAAGTGGTGGAAAGATAAGAACACAGGAAGAGGCTCAGCACCCATAGCACAATGGTTACAGTGCCAGCCACATGCATCAAGGCTGGTGGGTTCAAGCCCTACCCAGACCAGCTAAATGACAATGACAACTGCAACAAGAAAATAGACAGGCATTGTGGCAGGCGCCTGTAGTCCCAGCTACTTGGAGGCTGAGGCAAGAGAATCACTTAAGCCCAAGAAGAGTTTGAGGTTGCTGTGAGCTGTGATGCCACAACACTCTACCGAGGGTGATATAGTGAGACTCTGTCTCAAAAAAAAAAAAAAAAAGAACACAAGTAGAAGGAACCTGGGCAAAGAAGTAGGGTGTGGGTGACAATCATATAATTTGTAACAGCAGAAATCATTGTAAGAATCATGAATGTGCTGATACTGCAATAATGAGGGCACCATCCACCCAAGCAGCCCTGGGCGCTGGCTTCTGCACAGTGGGTCCACATTTCCGGCCACAGAGCCCTGGATGAAACTTTGGGAGGAGTGCTACATCCACTTACTAGATTCATGGTGCTCTAGTGAACACCCTACCCAGCCCCTCTGCAAACCTCCTCAACACGTTCTGAACCTACAGGCCTCACTCTGGTGCACCCAGCACCCTGCACCCATCAGCTGAGCCACATACCTAGAAAGGAGCGGATGTGCTGGGCCTGAACCTGACTATGCCAGTTATACTTGTTATTACAATTTTGCAATTTAAATATAATATAAACTGATGAAATCGAAGTGTAAAAAGGAAGCAAGCTGAAGTTTTTGTGCAAACTAAATTAGTAGAATCAAAGGTGAGAAGCTAAAAAAGAATGCTGTTGAATTGGGTGTGGACGAGATAAAATATTGGAAAGCAAACTAGAAACCTAGAAGGATTTGCACACAAATATGCTTTGCATGTGTCTTTAAGTTCTCACACCACTCTAACAGATCCATTCTAGAAGCCACAAATGATCCTTTGTGGGGATGATTTATACCAGAAGAACAGTGGGGAACTCCAACCACCAGACTCATATGCAAGTGAAAGGCCCCGACCCCACCAAAGACTGGAGAAGAAACGCACATTTGTATGTGCTACATTATATGTTGTATAAGTTGCATGTGCAGTTTTCGTTTCTGATCTCTGCTTTTTTTGTTTTTTGAGACCAAGTCTCTCTGCTGCCCTGTGTAAAGCACAGTAGCATCGTCATAGTTCACAGTGACCTCAAATTTCTAGGCGTAAGCAATCCTCTTATCTCAGACTCCTGAGTAGCTGGGACTACAACTGCACACTACCAGGCCTGGCTAATTTTTCTATTTTTGGTAGAGATGGGGGTCTCACTTTTGCTCAGGCTGGTCTCAAACTCCTGAGCTTGAGTGATCCACTTGCCTTGGTCTCACAGAGTGTTAGGATTATAGGTGTGAGCCACTGAACCCAGCCCTGATCTCAGTTTTAACTGCCTTTTGGTTGACGGATTAACTGATAACTGTGGGTTCTTATCAGATATATAAAGGTTTTCCGGGTCAAACTTTTGCTGGGCCTTGATCAAGGCAGGGTGAGGGAATGGGTGGGGAGCGACAGTGTACCTTGGTCTCCACTGAATGCTGAGGTTGAAGACATACAGGGGTTCTGCTTTTTAACAGGTACCTTGTAGGGGTCAGGGACCACTCAGAACCAGGCAATTCAACAGAGAGAATTTAACATGGGGGACTCATATGTGAAAAGTCAAGTGATTAACAACAGCAAGAAGCTGCTAGAGAATACACAGACAACCTATATGAACAGAGCATTGACCCTGGGCTTTCCTGCTAGTGCTAGCACTATGGTGGAACATGCCTGGGAGGAGTTGGGGCCACAGAACAGAGATAGCCATGGTGGAGATGTCACCTGACTTGATGGGGTTGAGGGGTGGGCACAGATATTTGAATTATACTTTCTGCCCTGCTATCTCAGGATTTCTCCTGTCATCCCAGTAGTTAAACCTGGACAGAAGGCAAGGGAGCCTGGCCATGCAGCTGATGGGTAGGCCCCCAGGATACAGAGCAGGGAAGAAATCTGAGGGCATTTCAGGGCAAGCAGCACCAGGACTGGCCCAGATCTCCTGAAATCCAAAAAGTCCCCACTGAATGACTCAGAGTGGAATTTAAGACATTTCTAAGGCTGAGCAAGGGAAAGTGAATATTTGAGGCCAGAAAAAAGAGAGGGTTGTCCTCTTGGTGCCCTACAATCCTACCACATAAATGATTGCCTATTCTAAGGCTGGGCTGAAAGGAAAATACGAGGAAAAAACCTGCACAGAGATTCATCCCCTTTTAAGCCTGAGAGTTCACAGTCGAAGAGGTAACAAACCGCCCAGGGAAGTCTTTACCAGAAGGCGATGCCAGGCTGCGCGTGGTTTTTAAAAAATACATACAGCTTGTTAAGGTTAATAAGGCTTCTTGTTTATTATAACCAAAACTCAGAAAGTGGCTAATTTAAATGGCCATTGCACCCTATTTTGACTACTTTCCAACCTCTGTTCTGAAGTCAGATGCTGTGAAAGTGATGGGCAGTGTGGGCCCAGCTGCTTGGATGATGATATTATCTGGCCGAATCCCTCTCACTTTTCCCCCTCATGTTTTTTTAAGTTCACATGCACTTAGAATAGGCAGCTTGTTGCCTGCCACCACCCCCTCTGTTGGGGGTGCTGGCATGCCACAGTTACTGTAGCTCTTGGCTAGCCTTTGAGGGGCTTTGCTTCTAGTGACCACCAGATATGTGTCTTAGGCAAGTCATCGCACCTCTTGGTCTTGGGGCCCTCTTCTGTAAAATGGGGGAGTCACCCCGACATTATACATTTTAGGGTCATCTCTCTGAACGTCAATTTTCACCCTGCAGGTTTTTAAGTGGAGGCAAAGAAGGAAAGGAAAATTAGGTAGAAGGTAGATTGAGTCCAGGCAGACCTTAGACGTGGTAGAAGTGGTTCAAAAAAAATCCTGAGATGAGATTTTTTTTCTTTCCTTTTATCATATGCTTTTCCCCCTAAAAGCAGAATTCTGAGAAATAAATCCTAGTTAATTGAGAGTTCTGGTTACTTGGGGTGCACTTCATCAAGGTGTTACTGCATTTTCCATTGCGGTGAGTTACACAGTGGTTTGCATATGCAGTTACTTCTTAAGTGACTTCTGTTCCCTGACCTCATATCTGTTTCATTAAAACTGAACACTCTGAAACGAAAAAAGGAGTATGGAGCAGAATGGTTCTACCTGGATACAGCTCTGGGGAAACAGCAGTCAAGGTGATGAAAGGCAGCATCCCACCATGCCCATATATTAGCCGCCCTGCCGGAGAGGCAGTAATTGTGTTTTCAGCCACACTTCACAGCACTTTTCAACCTAGCACGGCATTTCTGGGTTATTCTTCTCACTCCAGGGCAGGTGAATTTGGTGCAAAAATCACCCCCAATTCCCTCCTACTAGCAATCATAATTTAACTTGGTCTAGCTAAGTTAAATTATGCTTCCCAAAATGGTGCACATCACAAGTCAGGCCCATTCTTAGGTCCGGAGAAAATTAAAGAGTCCTTGAATTCTAATGGTCGTGCTGAGGCAGTTTGGTGGCAAGCATGGTGTTGCCATTTTACATGGAGGTGGAGGAGAGGTCTGCAAAAGCAATGGCATGTAAACACCTGCACTCTTCTTCAAGCCAGACGTCTGGTGGACAAAGCAGGAGAGGGCAAGCTGCCTGAGGTTCTCCTGCAAAGAGAGCCCTGAAGCAGAGCTGACCAGCAGGGATCTCCATAAAGATTACTGAATGAGGTAATGAACAAATGATGGGTGTCACCGAAGGTTCCTCCTATAGCCCATAGCGGAGGGACAGGTGGCTGTCTCTTATCCTTGCTTCCCTCTAAAAAGCCAGTTAGGGGAAATCTCATGGCTTAAGGGCTGATGAACAGCTGGTAACCTCTTATGCAGAACCTAGTAACACAAGGGAAGCCATATTTCAATCAGGAGAGAAGGGTGCAATAAGGTGGCTATGGTAGTCACCAACCTCTCCTCAGAGCTTCCCTTTCTCCTGGAAAATTCTGTCACTGTCCTATAGCACCTTGAACTCGGCCTAAACTGGGCTGAGATCCCTGGTCCCATGAATGCCCCCCCCCCACCATCACTCTTATAGAAATTTCCTTTAATTCAGGCAGTACACACGGTTACATTTTTTCAGCAGGAAAACCAGAAAAAAGTGCCAGTTGCAAGAATCTGATTAGAACAATAATAAAAAAAAAAACAGGCATTTTGATTTTCATAGAGAGTGTGTGAAAGCAAGCAAGAGAGAAGGGAAGCTGAACCACAGGCCTGATCCCTTAAAGATGGGTCACAAGCTGAGCTGTGACTCTATGAAATGCGCAGGGCACATGTCTCTGACTCTTAATGCGCTTTCTGGGCAGGGTACTTAGAGGGAAAGGAAATGGGGCTCCTGATGACATCAAGGTGGCCACTGATTGCTTCCTGTGCTCTTTCTTTTAAAATAATTACCAGGATGTGACAACGTTTGACAGGCAAATGGCAGGGAGGGCAGGGGCTGACTGGATATGGGGCCAACGTGCTCCGCGCCAAGCTGTTGCTGGGGCAACTGCTCCACTGGCAGGGAAGAGGGGGGAGCCAGCGGGGAAGGGTCGGGTGATGAGATGCCTTCACCTTCAATCAAAAGCCCGAATCTCGACATCATCCTGAAGCTTATGAATACACGTTGTGCCCTCTTGTGTGGGGTGTGAGAGGAAGGGGTGAAGAGAGAGCAAAGGAGTGTGGTGAATCTGCTCAACTCAACGGTCCTGCCCCCACCAGGCACTTCTTTTCAGGAGTTCTCCAAGTCTGTGTGGGTCTAAGGCATTCTTCCCCACTAGACTGCAAGTCCTTCAGGAGAAAGAATCTAAGTTTTATTTACTTCTGCATCTTTACCATTATGGCTGCTACCATTGCCACTAGAGCCGCCACCACTACTCATGGGACGGTCAGCAAATACACAGAATAAGGAGCCTCCTTCTAGAGCAGCGGTTCTCAACCTGTGGGTCGCGACCCAGAGGGACTGTATGAAAGGGCTACAGCATTAGGAAGGTTGAGAACCACTGTTCCAGAGTATCTGTCCATCCTCTGATGACCTTCTTTTCCTGAAAACTCTCTTCTCTTCTCACATAGGGTTTCCTAGTAATTAAAGAAGCACAGCCACTGAGCATCACTGATTGGATCGAAGTGTCTGACATAAGTGAGGTTAGCAGAGACTTTTTCTACATGTGGCTGATGGCCATATACATATGGAGCTTATCTCACCATCTTCTGTTCTGTGCAAGGAAAATGAAAAAGAGCTCATCTGTAGAGAGGAAGTGAGTAATCAGTTGTATGGAGAAAGCCAAAACGAGAGAACATATGGTTCCAGAAAGACAGACAAATATAGAGGAAATAACTGGTTGCCCATGACCTTCCTGGTTCCAGTCTCACAAGATCTGGCTGTAGCGTGTTTCCTGCTTTCAAGACCCATAACAAATCCTTGTGTCCTTGTAACGAATGGTATTTTCAGCTTAAGCTAGTTTGAGTTGGCTTTCTTTCTTTGCAACCCAAAGTGTCTTAACTAATACAATATGTGTGTTACCACCCTGTCCCTCTTAGCAGGCATCACTAATCAAGCACAGCAGTGTTCCTGCTAAGCCTCAGAATCCTTCACCTGACAGTCACAACCAAACGAGCCAAGTTTGTAGACAAGCTAAAACACGACTGACAAAAACAAACAAAAACCGGCTCGGCGCCTGTGGCTCAATCGGCTAAGGCGCCAGCCACGTACACCTAAGGTGGCGGGTTCGAATCCCCAGCCCGGGCCCGCCAAACAACAATGATGGCTGCAACCAAAAAAATGGCCAGGCGTTGTGGCAGGCGCCTGTGGTCCCAGCTACTTGGGAGGCAGAGGCAGGAGACTCGCTTGAGCCCAGGAGTTAGAGGTTGCTGTGAGCAGTGAAGCCATAGCACTCTACCCAGGGGGACAGCTTGAGGCTCTGTCTCAAAAAAAAAAAAAAAAAAAAAAAAAAAAACCCCACTAACTGTTGGCTAGCCCAACATCTATAATGGGTGAGAGTGCAAAAGGAGAGTACAGTATGAGAACATGGGAGGGAGTGATTCCCTCTGAGAGGGACTTCTGAGCATGGACAGAACGATGGGTGGATTTCACCAGGCAGAGATGACAGGAGGCTCTTCCGGTGTGATGGAAACACCAGCAGCCTTTATGGGCCAAGTTGCTGCATGGGGATGGACCCCATACTCATCTTAGTGTCTTTTTGATCACATTTTACCAGGCTGACTCTGGGTCTTGGAAACCTCTTCTGTTACTGTTGTTTAGGATGCTCTAGAATAACGGTTCTCAAGCTGTGGATCGCGACCCCTTTGTAACAATGAAAATACATCCTGCATATCAGATATTCACATTACAATTCGTAACAGTAGCAAAACTACAGTTATGAAATAGTAACAAAAATGATTTTATGGTTGTAGGTCACCACAACATGAGAAACTGTATTAAAGGGTCACAGCATTAAGAGGCATTAGGAAGGTTGAGAACCACTGCTTTAGAAGCATCCACTTAGAGTGGTTCTCAACCTTCCCAATGCTGCAATGTATTTTCATTGTTAAAAATGGGTCACAACCCACAGATTGAGAACTGCTGATGTTATGCCCGAAAATATTCTCCTAAGTAGCCCCAGTAAACAGTCTGAGACACCGAGACACGTTCCGATGTAAGAGGCAAGAGGTGAGGTTTTATTCAAACCCGGGTTTGGACTCTCCTAGTGTACACACCAAGGAAGAGCCTCGAAACCGGGGTGGAGCAAGTTTTTATGGGGTACAGAAAGCGAGAAGGGTAGGGTCCGGTACGAGTACATTTTTGATTGGTGGTTGGTGATTTCATTAGTAAAGGAGGAAGTAGAGGAGGATTTGCATTGGTAGTTGATGATTTCACTAGTAAAGGTGAATTTGGATTGGTACAGGTGAGGGGTGAGGGGTCCGGAGGCTAGAGTTGGTGCAGCCTGATTACCTGTATTTCAAGGTAATAGAAACTTATTGTTTATTATAGTAGCTGTTTGCCTAAGGTGACTCAGTTTACGGCTCAGTGGCTGTGCAACCTGGGGTGCGGGAGAGGCAGCAGGGAGTGGCCCTGCAGGTTTCACTGGCAGAGGTTGGGGTGGAAGGGCTAGGAATGGAACTTATGCAGTAAACAGCCAGGAATGGGGCTTGTGCTGTAAACAACAAAATGGAGCTAGTTTGGCTCTCACACTGACTTAGAAAAAGAAATACTAAACCGCCTCGGCACCTGTAGCTCAAGAGGCTAAGGCGCCAGCCACATACACCAGAGCTGGAGGGTTCAAATCCCAGCCTGGACCTGCCAAACAACAATGACAACTACAACCAGAAAAAATAGCCAGGCATTGTGGCAGATACCTGTAGTCCCAGCTACTTGGGAGGCTGAGACAAGAGAATCACTTAAGCCCATGAGTTGGAGATTGCCGTGAGCTGTGATGCTACAGTACTTTACCCAGGGCTAGAGCTTGAGGCTCTGTCTCAAAACAAAAAAAGGAAAAGAAATAGGAAACAAAGCCAAAAGTTAGTTAGTGTTGGCTGGGATGCTTGTTCTTCCTCTGCTTTCCAGCTCCTTGTGACTCAGATGGTCTTGGTTTCCCAGACCTGGCTTTGTCACCAGTGTACCCTCTAGAGTCCATCCCACCTTTTTTCAGCAAAAGGTCCTGATTTCCTTTTGTGGATCCCCAGCTCCCACTCTGGTCCGTGTGGTGTGGGAAAGATTCCAAACCTGGGTCCAAGGGTGAAGCATGTGACCAGGCATAAACCAATCAGTGAGTTCTAGTCTCTGGCTACAGGGATGGATTCCAGGGATAGACATGTGATCAACTCAATCAGAGCTAGTACTAGGGCTTGGTCTTGCATAACTATCAAGAGGTGTTCTATTTTTTCTTAGTAGACTTAAAATGGAGAGGTCACTTGGCTGTCCCTGCTGCTGCCATCTTGCCACTTTGCATACGTGAGAATGAAGCCAACTGACATGGAAAGCAAAGCTAGGAGACAAAGAAATCTGGGTCCTAAGTCCTCTGAGCCTGGATCCAGTGGTATCTGAGCCTGACCCTATCAACAGACCATGTATTATATAGCCAACATGTATCCTATTTTTCTTATGTCAGTTTAATAGGGGTTTATGGTCATTTGCATCTACAAAGTCTTAACTATTACTGTCTTGATTACTTTATCCATAAAATGGGATCTATGCTAGTTGTCCTTTGCATCAAACTGTTGCCAGGAATAACTGAGTGCTTGTAAAATGCTTTATTAATATCCAAGCAGACCTTAGTGGTAAATAATACTACTCTGATAAATGGTTTTAAGTAGGAGCATCAATGTTCTCCAGAGAAAAGAAAATATGAACTTTGTTGCCTAATCTTTCATGCAATTTAACCTAGCACAATGTCCGGCACAGAAGAGATGCTTTAATATATAAGGGACAAATGTTGAAAGCTACTGAAAGGACACACCTCCGGTGCCTTACCACTGACTTTGAGGGCTTCCCCAATCTCTCAATACTGGGTGAAGGCAGAGGAAATTTCATCTCTAGCTAGTGTGGGCTTCCACTCTCACTCTGGCTTTAGATTAAACTTTGCAACCACCCAGCACTCCTCTCCCAGCTTGCACACTTTTAAAGCCCCCAGGCCTGCCTGCTCTGCCAGGGTTGGGAGAGATTGCAGATCCAGGTGAGGGACTGGGCAAGTTTGAAAAGCAAGTGTGACTCTTGACAATGAACCTGCAGGAGAGTAGGGATAAAACAGCCCCTACTGCTTGCTGCTTCCATGTTAGCCCCTCAGACAATGGACAACAGGGTGGTTATCCCCGCCCCTCCTCAGGCAGCTGATAGCCTTTCCCCACCCACCAGGACAGGTACAAAGGCTCCGTCAATGGCTTTATACCAAATACTATTCATCACTTAAGACAAACCTAATAAAAGGCTAAAAGTGCCTCCTCCAGCTGTATTTCTGAAGACAATTCACTTTAAAATTATTTGTGTCTTTTTTAACCTGCTGAGCTGTAGCCTTGACAGGTGACCTCCCCAGCAGCCTGAGCCCAGGGCCACTCCTGGAATGGGGCGCCCACACTCCCCTTTCTTCCACAATAGCCAAGGGTCCATTGTGCTTTCCTTCTCTTTTCCATCCACACCCCTCTCATCCCGGACATCTAGTCTGGAGGAGCTGGATGCTTTCCCCCAGGTTTTTCTCATCAAGTGCTCCTTTTTCTACTTTTCCTCCATCGTCAGCAGTTTAGAATTGGAAATAATTTATACGAAGGTAGGTGATTCTACAGTTCAGCCCAAGCGCTTGACAATTAACTAAATAAACTGCTTGAGGTCAGTTGGAGTAACAATTCACAGACTTCCCTGTGACAGGCAAAAGTTAAGCCCCTCGGTGAGCAGGACCTCCCCACGGGGTGAGGAGGAGGCTGGTTCCGCTGGAGGAAAATTCTAGGCATCTTATTATTCACCCGCTCCCTTTCCAGTTCTGACCTTAAGAGTACTCTTAACCTTCCTCCTCCAGCTTGCTAATGGGGAAATAAATCTTGGGAGAGTATCTTAAATTCTTTTTTATCACAGACTGTATCGCCGAGATAATAAGACCAGCCTTCAGAGTAACCATTAAGCCACAAAAGGTGTGGTCATCATTTATGATTTTTTTAGCCTTAATTGCTAGACAGACACTTTAAGTGGGAAGTCTGTCTAATGAGCCCAGTCATTAAAACATCAAAAACTGTTATCTGGGGTTTCTATTTTAGTTAGACATTACATTATTTTAATAAGGGGGCCGCATTTCTTGTCACAGGGTTTGGTAATGGAGGCTGAAGCAACCCCCTGGGGAATGGGGGAGGGGGAGGCAGGCTTGCCTTTGGAAAACAAGGTTGCAAATCAAGCTGGAGCCCTGGAAGGGGATGCAGATGAGCCCGGGAACCTAAGAGGGAGGAGGACTCTGCCTGGAGGGGCAGGGGGGAATTGGGATGTTGAGTCCTAGCTAGGGACATGGGGAAGGCAGGTTGTAGGGTGTTCTGCCCCCCTCTGCATCACTGCTAAGCTTGCTAATCTGTCCCTACACCATTGTGTTTGTCCCTGTCCTTGGGCCACTTGGACTCCTCCTTGCTGTCTGGGGAAGGAGCCAGCCCACAGGTCCTGCCTCGTCCCTGGCCTCTCAACCCTCCCCTTCATCTGAACTCAACTCTTCCTCCTTCCTTCGGCCTCTACAATAAGTCTTCTGAGAGCTGCCTGGGTGGCACCTGATTCTACCCTGTCATTCTTAGGCTGAATGCTCAAAAGTTGGACAATCAGCGTTCGCTCTTATTTATTGATCCAGAGGAAGCACATCCAAAAGAAACCCCATGTGGACCCAGGCATAGTGTGTATGTTCTAATAGCCACATTTAAATAGTAAAAATAAATGGGCAAATTGAATCTTACCAACATATATTATTTAAACCAATACATCTAAAATATCATCACTTTGATATGTAATTGATATTTTAAACATTACAAAATTAAATTACATTCTTGTTTTTAGAGCTCATCTCAACTGGGATGTGCCCGTGCACAGGGGGGCTTTGATTTCCAAGCAGCTTAACCTCTGCCAGCTGCTATTCTAAGCAGTTTATATATACTTAAATTCATTTAACACTCACTACAACCCCATCATGCCCAGTTAACAGGTGAGGAAACTGAGGCAAAAGCAGGTTAAGTAACTTGTTTGAAGTCATGGACCTTTAAGTGCTGCCACCTAGAATGAGGTGCATTGTAGGTAAGGGCTCAGCAGATACTTGAGTCCTGTATGGCTACTCCTAAATTCAACTGAGTCCTAGATGGCCTGGCGAGTCCCCATCAAACCAGGGTAGCCAGTTCCCTCCCTCTGTGTGACTGACACTCTGGCCACAGATGTCCCAGGTAACTAAGCTGCCTGTTTAGGGCATGGATCTAACACTAGGCTATCTTCAAATTGATAATCATGCCAATAGGTGGTCTTTATTTTGAAAACAGAAAGAAAAAAATCAATAGGTTAGTCTTTATTTTTTTTTTTTTTT
>NW_003852407.1:4915177-4919386 GCF_000181295.1 Otolemur garnettii | reverse complement strand
GTACAAGTGAACTTTTCTAGAACTAGAATGCAAATGTTTTGACACAATGACTATGCAAATGACATGAAATTTATGTGAACCAGCTTGATGAAAGTATTTCAAAATGTATATGAAAACACTACACTGTACCTCATGTTTGCATTAATGTATACAGCTATCATTTAATAAAAAAAAAAGAAATGTTATCAGAATCCAATTCAACTGATTAAATTTATAAAGAAGAGAGGCAGGAAAGGCAAATAAAGACAGGGAAGACCTGGATGCATATATACACAGCAGAAGACAACAACCAGGTCCTAGTGGGTCACAGACTAGCCTAAGATACATGAAGGTCAGGAAAGTACATCCCCAGAAAGAGAAATGAAAAGTCAGGTTAGGTCTCACCAAGAAGACAAAGGTTCAGAGGAAAACAGCCAAGACAGCATCAGCAACCAGGAATTCTGGCAAAGATGAAAGAATCATGGATTACTGAGATGAGAGAAGAGAAGGACAAGGGACAAGTTAATATTGTCCCTCCTCCCCACAATTCTGACCTACAGTGGCACAAAGGTGATGTCCAGGAGGGAGTTACACAATATAAGTTTGAACCCAGCCTGAAAGACTCCCCTGCTCTGTGGTCCTGGGCACTTTTATTACCTTTCAGATTCTTGCTTCCTTTATCTGTAAAACAGGGATAGTGATAGTGGCTTTGACAAGCTGGGAAAATTGATAAAAAATATATGTAATGTAGAGTTATCAAGCAATTTACTCCTAGGTGTCTATGCAAGAGAAATGAAAACATCCACATATAAACCTACACATGCGTGTTCTTAGCAGCATTAGTCATAAGAGCCTCAAAATAGAAACAGCTCAAATGGCCATCAATGAATAAATGGATAAGCAAGATGTGGTAGATCCACACAAGGGAATATTATTTGGCAATGAAAAATGGGAGGAACCCTAAAACCACTATACTAAGTGAAAGAAGCCAGTTACTGAGGACCACATGTCATATGATTCTATTTTTCTGAAATATGCAGAACAGGCCAATCTATAGAGACAGAAAGTAGACTAATGGTTGCCAGGGGCGGGCAGGTCAGGTGAAAATAAATAGGGAGTAAGTGCTAATGGACAAAGAGTTTCTTTTTTTTTAATTAAACCATAGCTGTGTACATTCATGCAGTCATGGAGTCCAATGTGCTGGTTTTATATACAATTTGGAATATTTTCATCAAACTGGTTAACATAGCCTTCATGGCATTTTTTTAGTTATTGTGTTAAGAGATTTATATTCTACATTTAGTAAGTTTCACATGTACCCTAGTAAGATGCACCATAGGTGTGGTCCCACCAATCATCCTCCCTCCCCTCCCCTCCCTTTCCCCCTTCCACATATTCTTGGGCTATAATTGGGTTTATAGCTTTCATATAAAAGCTATGTGTTCTGAAATGTCTGGTGATGGTTGCACAGCTCTGTAAATATACTAAAAACTTTTGAGTTATACGCTTTTAATGAGTGGAAATGAGTGGATTCCATGAGACGTGAATTCCATCTTGATAAATAACATACAGGGTGTCCATAAAAGTTCATGTGCAATTTACTATGTTAAACTATTTTAAATTGCACACAACTTTATGTCCACCCTATATATACATATATATATGCACATTCCAGACAGTATCTGGAATGTACAAGGCATATAGAAGGTATTTGGTAATTGTTAGTTGTAACAGAAGCTCCTATTCTCCTCCTAATCTGCTATGAGGATGTACAAGAAGCAAGAACTTTGGTGCTTAAATGCTCTCCCAAGCCTGACTCTTCTATCAGGCAGAAAACTTCAGGTTTCCCTGGGTGGCCCATTCCCTAAGCAAGACATGAAGAGGTACAAAGAACAGGGATTTGGCCCAGAGAGATGTGGGTGAGCTGTTCACTGCCAGGACACACCTACAGTGCCTCCCAGGCCCTGGGCAGGTGAGACCTCAAGCACCAGAAGGCTGGGTGTGGATCTTACATAAGAAGAGCCCACGCCCAGCTGTTTCAGGATAATTCAGCACTGACCTCTGCTAAAGGCAAACTCCCATAGTGTTTACTGTTGGGTTAGAAACACACTGAGCCCTGTCTCTGTGGTTCTTCTGTAGGAGATGTGTTTCAACAGGACATCTCACCCCCACGGGGCTAAGCTGCATGCTTTGTTTGCTAAGGCTGCATGCTCCCAGCCCCTTCACTTCTGTCCTCTCCCCAGAAGTTAAGCCTTCCCTTTTGGGTCCCTGTTCTGCTGATGTGAGAAGAGGCAGGAATAGGACTTGGGATATGTGCAACTTTGGTTCCCATGCCTACTGTAGACCTTCAAACATCTTGCCTCTTACTATACAACTCTAAATCCCCATGGGAAGGCAGAGCTAAGTGTCACTCATCTTTGTGCCTGATGGACTTTGACTGAATTGAATCAGACTCTGCCAAGCTCATTTACAAAAGTAGAACTGGCAAAGCATCTCAAGGCTTCTTAGCATAGACACCATTGCACCTTATGGGCAATAATTTTGGGGCACAAAGGACCATGCTGGGCCTTGCAGAACATTCAGCATCTGTGGCCTTGGTCTGACAGATACCATAGTGCGCCCTTAGTGGTGGGACAACTCCAGAAATGCCCTTATTGGACTGCAGTCCCCACCCCCTGGGTAACTGACCAATACTGGTCCATGGCCTGTTAGGATCCTGGGTTCCAGAGCAGGAGGTGAACAGCAGGTAAGTTAGCCAAACTTCATCGGTATTTACAGCTGCTCCCCATGACTCACATCACCTCCTGAGCTCTGCCTCTTGTCCCATTCCCCCTCTTCCACGAAAAACTTGTCTTCCATGAAACTGGGCCCTGGCACCAAAAAGTTTGGGGACCACTTCTATAGAACACATTTTCCAAATGTCCCTGGAGTAACTATTGCTTCAGGGAGTGGAGGACATATCATTTCCCTTGGTGATCTTGGAGGTTCCTTTTAGCCCTAGTCAGTGGCATGCTGATAGAAACCTAAAAACCAGATCTCCAAAAAAAAAGTCAGGGGGTGGAAAAGCCCTGGTGTGCAGAATGTGCTAATTTTCACACTGCAAATACTCCCACTACGGCCAATTTCAGGGCTGGCTGTGTTGAACTACTGGTTCACAAAAGTCCTATAATTTAACAACCCATTATCACACTCACAGATTGGTATGAGCTGGCTTCAGCACACTGTTGCCTGACATCTTGCGTCTTATTGTACAACTATAAATGCTGCTTTAAAAGGTGCACCGAATTAAGCAATCCATTGGACTAATCTTCCTATGGTCTCTTGTTTTAGAACCAAATATTACCACTACTACTGAAAATCCTGCTAACACATCCTGTGACCCGAGCCAGACTATGGAAAAATGAGAAACATTTTACTGAATGGCAAGGCGGATGTGTTAAAGCCAGGCAGGTAGGGAGCAGAGGTAGGCAACCTCCATGGCTGCCTGTCCTCCTACCACATAGGGAGGGGCTGAGTGATTCCAGCTCCAGTTCCTCACTCGGAGCATTTCCCAACCTTCAGCACGTATGTGCTTCTCCTCCCAGCATCTTCACTTCAGAAAGCCCCTGACAAGCTCCTTCATCCCCAGCTGGCACAGACTTAATATGTGCCTCCTCCCAGGGGCCCCTGCATTTCCAAAAGTGGAGAGAAAAAAGAAAGGGTAATGTTAACCCAAAGAACCCCAGACATGTGCAGAGGTTGGCCAGGCAGCTGGCAGAGATGTCCCCGGTAGTAAGAAAAAGGAGTTTAGTAAGGAGGGTGAAAGGAAGATGGTGCAGGCACGAAATGAGAAACTCTGAAAGAGAAATGTGCTTAAAACTATTCCCCAGGTTGGGGGAGGAGTTCTGAGGAGGGGAAGGAGGCAACTTGGGGAAACTGGATTTGTTTACTATTTACTCATGGTGATGGTTTCATGGGTGTCTGCGGGTGTCAAAACCTATCAAACTACATTTTAAATATGGGAGGTTTATTGTACATTAATTATATCTCGATAAAGCAGCTAAAAACATATCCCCCAGGCCAACTATGGACTCAATCCATAGATGCACCTGGTTAGAACAGCAAGAATCAGGGAAGGGGGCTCAGCGCCTATAGCTCAAGCGGCTAAGGCGCCAGCCACATACACCTAAGGTGGCGGGTTCGAATCCCCAGCCCGGACCCGCCAAACAACAATGACGGCTGCAACCAAAA
>NW_003852407.1:4910130-4914584 GCF_000181295.1 Otolemur garnettii | reverse complement strand
GGGAGGGAAGGGGAGGGGGGGAGGTTGAGAAGAAGGAGGAGGGGGAAGAGGAGGTTGGGAGGAAAGAGGGGAGGGGAGGAGAGGGGAGGGGAGAGAAGGGTGGGAGGGAAGAAGACTGAGGGGAAGAGAAGGGGAGGGGAGGAGGGAAGGCCAGGAAGGAGGCATGGGAAGAAGATGGAAAGCCGTGGGGAAGGGCTGAAAAAGAAGGGCCCAGGAGAGGAGCAGGGAGCAGGAAAAGGGCCATAGAGGGGGAGGGGAGACGCAGGGGAGGAACAGAGAGGGATGGGGCCTGAAACTCTCAGGCCCTGACAAAGCAAGGCCAGACGTCCACACAGAGGGCTGGAGGTCACCAACACCTCCTGGAGGGAGAGGGAGTTTGGAGGTGTTTCTGGAGATAAGTAGAGGTGAGGAGGCTTGGGCGGAAGCCGGAGGTGGCCCAGGCGCTAGGTGGGGAGTATCCTGCCATGGGAAGGGCAAGGCTGGCCTTTTTGTGGCCACTCAAGTGCTTTCAGGTGACAAGTGACACACCCACATAGGAACAGGCCTGGACTTTGTCCCTCCCCCACCCCAGGGGTGAGATGGGGTGGGTGGTGTCATTTTCAAATAAGAACAATCTGGGGTTGTCCCTGGAGCTCAGGGGACATCTCTTGCTGAGATGGGACCTGGGATAAGTGTACAGGTGCCAAGGGAAGTAAAGAGTAGGGAGCAAGTTACCTGGAACCAGCTCTGTCTGAGTGCTGCCCAGCAGCCAGTACAGCTGGTTTCCTTACCTCCTATCCTCCCTTCCCCTAACAGGAGTCAGGTATGACCAGCCAATTGACAGTGCTTCCTCCCCTCCGGAAGACAAAATCTCCCCCTAGAATATCTGTCTGAGCATGTGAAATTCTATCATTGGAGAGTAATTCCTTTGCATGGCTTCTGAGGCTGGGAGAGTGCAGTTATTTGCTCGTGGTCACGGCTGTGTGGCTGGACAGCCCATGCCCTTTTCCACCTGTGGGGGTATGGCTGGGTATCCTTAGTCTAGACAGCAGCAGGAGGCTAACAGGGGGACTGTAAGACTGAGGGCCTGGTCTTCCCAGACAGGGGAAGCCTACAGTAGGAACGTGGAAGTAAGGGGAGAAACCTTGCAGTGCAAGGAGGCCAGCCTGGCTCGGCAGTGACAATAAGTCAGAGGGAGAGACGTGGGCAGAGGGGGAACCTGGAGAGGGGGATTTGGGGAAAGACCGCAGGACCAACCATAAGGCTCATCTATTCTAATGACCTTCTTTATAGTTGAGAAGACTAAAGCTCAGGTGCCAACAGCAAGTCTGTGTCTGCTGGGCCAGATCTCTCATCCCTGTGCTATGAACCAGGGGCAGCTTCCATGAACAGGTGAGGACAGGAAGGCAGATGGGGCAACAGCGGGCAGAAGGAAAATGTGCTCCTGAGACAGACACCTGGGGAAACTGAGGCCCTGTGTTTTTCTAGCTGTATTTATTGAGCCTTTACCATGTGGTCTAAATGGCAGTGCGGCCTGGCTCCGACTATGGGGAGGGCCGCCCAGGGTTTGGGCCTTATGCACCCACATCTTCTGTCCTGCTCAAAGCCTTGTCCCACCTTTTCTATTCTCAGTAATTGTGAGATTGTGAACCTGCTCTCACATCATCAGAGTTGTTAAATGCCCCTGAACTCTATAGATAAGTGGGGAAGAGGGCAGGACTTGGAAGGAGCAGGCAGTGTGAGCTATGGACAAAGTCCCCTTAAGAGATGTGTTTTATGGAATGCTGGATACTGGAGACTTCCTGGAGGAGGAAACTACTGAGGAGGAAGAGAGAAGAGGGAAAGACCACACAGCTCTCAGAGAGGGTGAGGAGTCACAGTCCCCAGAAACAGCCTTGGGACAGCCCAGGGGAGAGAGCAAGGAGGAGGGAACCCAAGAACCACCGCCCTAGAGTGGAAGGCCCCCCTCCAGGGTCCTGCCCCCACCCCCTGGTTTCCAATTTTGAACACGTGGAGCTCGTGCCTCCCTAAGCCCCCTCCCTTTCTCAAATTGGAAAGATCTAGAGATTATTTCGGCCCTTAAAAAATCGTACTTATGAACAGTTTGTAATTTGAAAATGCTGACGCAGATGAGTGAAAAAGCAGGTTATAAAATTTGTGAACAGTATAATCATGAATGTGCTGCAACACACACACACACACACAACATACACGCCTGGACCGACAGAGGGGGAATCTGAGAAGCTGGGCCTGCACGAGGGAGGGGAGGCTGCACGGGCACGTTTCCTCCATGCTTCATAATAAGCCTGCGTGCTCTTATGTGCTGTCATAAAACAAAAGGTATTTATTTAAAAGGAAAAATGCTGTATTTTCAAAAATGAAAAAGAGCCTTTGTGTGCAGAGCCATCCTTTCTGTAAGCATTTCTCATTCTGGACGCTCCACAGGCCTGTCTAACAGCAGGGTTAGTCCTCAGAAAGACCCGCCATGCTAAGGGGCACAGACTACTCAGCCTGAACAGAACGGCAGGCTGGCAGAGTGGCCCCATTTCATAGCCAAGGAAACTTAGGCACAAAGAGGTGAAGAGACTTAACTACAGGCCCAAGGCAAGAAGGTAGAGGTAGAGACCTTGGATCCTTCATTTCAGTGTAGTGATCCCTTCTATTTTATATGTTGCTTTACTGAATTTATGATCATTATTAGCATCATAATTATCCATAGCCACAGTAGTGTCTTCTCACAGATAGGCAGAGGTCACTTTGTGTATTTTATAGTCTTTGGGCCCCGGCACAGTCCTGCCAGGGGGTGGCACACTCTTGTTAGAGACGCCTTTGGGACTGCCTGGACCACATCTGTATTTGCTGTCCGCACACTCTCTGCCCTCTCTGCCCCCTTACCTGGTTCAAAGAGCCAAGCTCTAGAAGCCTCTCCTTCTGGGGCACCTCTCATCCAGCATGCACTGCATTCTTAAGAGGCACGATCTTCAGGGAGCTAATTACCTAATTAGTGCATCTAGAGGAAGGCTTAAGCTACGAGGCTGATAATAAGCAAAAACCATGAAACAATTGTGCGAGGCGGCTCCTTGCTGTCAGGCTCACTGTCTGTGTCAAATTATTAATTATGGTTCTTAATCACTCCTTTTCCCGTCAGAACCCCTGAGATTTAACTCACTTCATCATTTGGCCTTCCTAGAACATGCGAGTCTGGATGTCTTTTCTTCTCCAGGGCAGTAGGGAGAATTGCTACATCTAGCAAAGCAGCCATTCCTTCTGTCCAGACCTGAGAGCAAATGTAGCCACTGGGCTGGCCGCTGACCAGATTGTCCCAGCTGGTCCTGAAAGGATACAACCAAGGGCCCAGGGTGAGGAACATGTCCCAGGGGCGAGGAACAGTATAACTGTTCGCAAGTTAAAGGGGCTATCAGGTAGAAGAGAAATTTGGCTTTTTCCTTTGCTCCAGTCCTTTGCTCCAGTGGACAGAACCATAATCAATGGCTAGTTAAGGGAAGGTTCGATTTTGGTTGCATCTAATGACTGGCTAACAATTACAGCCATGACAAGGACAGCCTGAACTGTCTGGGAAGCAAACCAGCCTCCAGGTGCTGGACACATTCTGGCAGCTGCTGGCTCACTGGGCATAGAGATGTGAGAAAATTCCTCTCTCTTCCCCACCCCTTTCCACTGGGAACTAATTGTGGGTTTCTTGGTCTGTATGTCTCCACCACCCTCACTCCTACCTCCAAGGCCAAGACTGTGTCTGATTAGTGCCTGTGTCCTTAGCACCTATCACAGACCCTAGAATAGGAGCTCAAGCAAGGATTGTTGATCTGAGTTGGAATTAAAAACAAGCCCACATTAAAAATACACTATTGGGACCTGATCAAACTAAAGAGCTTCTGCACAGCCAAGACCACAGTAAGTAAGGCTAGCAGACAGCCCTCAGAATGAGAGAAGATTTTCGCAGGTTATGTCTCCGACAAAGGTTTAATAATCGGAATCCATAGAGAACTTAAACGTATTAGCAAGAAGAAAACAAGTGATCCCATCTCAGGGTGGGCAAGGGACTTGAAGAGAAATTTCTCTAAAGAAGATCAGCGCACGGCCTACAGATACATGAAAAAATGCTCACCATCCCTAATCATCAGAGAAATGCAAATCAAAACTACTTTGAGATATCACCTAACTCCATTAAGATTAGCCCATATCACAAAATCCCAAAACCAGAGATGCTGGCGTGGATGTGGAGAAAAGGGAACAATTCTACACTGCTGGTGGGAATGTAAACTAATACGTTCCTTTTGGAAAGACATCTGGAGAACACTTAGAGTACTAAAAATAGACCTGCCGTTTGACCCTGCAATTCCTTTATTAGGTATATTCTCAAATGACCAAAAATTGCATTACAACAAAGATATTTGTATCAGAATGTTTATTGCAGCCCAATTCATAATTGCCAGGTCATGGAAGAAGCCCAAGTG
>NW_003852407.1:4888670-4910110 GCF_000181295.1 Otolemur garnettii | reverse complement strand
CATGGAATACTATGCAGCCATAAAGAAAGATGGAGACTTTACGTCCTTCATGTTCACATGGATGGAGCTGGAAAATGTTCTTAGCAAAGTATCATAAGAATGGAAGAAAAAGTATCCAATGTACACACCCCTATTATAAAACTAATTTATACCTTTCATATGAAAGCTATAACCTAATAACAGCCTAAGAATACAGGGAGGGGGGAGGGAGGGGGGAATGGATGGAGGGAGGGGGATTAGAGGGATCATTTCTGTGGTTTATCTTACAAGGGTACAAGTGAATCTTTCTAAGAGTAGAATATGAACATTTTAACACAATAACTAAGAAAATGACATGAAGGCTATGTTAACCAGTTTGATGGAAGTGTTTCAGATTGTGTATAAAAACACCACACTGTACCCCAGAAGTGCATTAATGTACATAGTTACCATTCAATAAAAAAGAAAAAAAAAAGCAAGCCCAAATTAAACAAATTACAATCGTTCCACATGCATATAAAACAGTATGTTTGGATTAGGGGAAATGTCAGCAGAGACTTAGTTCTTACGCTTTAATTTTTTCCAAGGAGTGGTATGAATTCATGTAATATTTGTGAGATGAACAATGAATTTCAAAATTAAAAAATCAAGATATGAAACTTTCCCCCCTTTTCTCAATATTCAATAACCCAAGGTGAGCTACTCCCTAGTCTGATCTTGTCCCAGCTGTCCAGAGGAGGAAGGCAGAAAAGAGAGGACAGGATCCCTGGGTAGGGTTGGCAGGAAGGGGAGATGAGAGGTGCTCTATCGGTTTGGATGGGACAGATGTGCTGAGGTGGCCTCAGAGGCGGCTTAGTTAAGCCTTGTGGGTGGGTATCTATGCTCACTCATTATCAGAGACCCATGTTGTCAAAACAGAAATCAAAACATCTACATATCTATATGCATTTATATATCCATGTATAGCAAGCTAAGGCATAGCCAGTCAGAAAAAAAAGAAAAAGAATAAAAGCACACATGTTCAGGTTGGCAAGTTAGCAATTTAGGACCCTGAAATTATGATGTACATTCTCTTTCAGCCAGCATTTCTATTTCTCATTGCTTATCCTAATAGTTAACTAGGTGCAATGGTTTTGCCACATAATATTAATTTGGTATTGCTATGAAAAAAATCATTAAATGTCCAACAAAAGAGGATATTGGTTAACTAAAGTATGAGATTGTACATTGAGAGAATGAAATAATTTGTGGCCATTAAAATAATATAAGTATTTTTCTGACATGGAAATACGTTGTGACCTGTACAGTGTGTACAAAATTATCTCAATTTGTTTAATAAAATACATGTCCATCTAAAAATAC
Source organism: Otolemur garnettii (assembly GCF_000181295.1). NCBI lineage: Eukaryota > Metazoa > Chordata > Mammalia > Primates > Galagidae > Otolemur > Otolemur garnettii. The sequence continues at coordinate 4,908,769 of NW_003852407.1, read as the reverse complement.
CTGAAGTAATATAGTAATTGTACTAATGCTCAGTGGGAAAATTATAGTAGTTCAATATGATCTTGCCAATCCCGTCCTCCTTCCTTTCTTTCCTTTCCTTCCTGCCCCCTTACAATGGGTATGCACTACTTTTCTAATTTCAAAAAAGGTTATGTGTGCTCTTTCTAGGAGAAGAAGATAATTCTAGACGGCTGAGAAAAAATATTTACAATGTATTTGCACAGTATATCTACTGTGTGTTTGTATACACTGAGAGAACAAGTGGAGAAAATACTGAGAATACCCAATAAAGGATGAAGGACAGCGTTTCTAAGTAGTGGGATTACCTCCTCTTCTTCTTGTCTTAATTTTTTCTTTATAAAATGAGTATTTCAATGGTAAAGAGTTTAAATTTAATAACTGTGTGGTCTGTCAAATGCTTCGCAGTTGAAGCAAATTCAGGGTTTTAGGGTTGAAGACATGCAGACAGCACCAGGCTCCTGTGTATGGAGGGCCTGAGTTTGAGGCCCGCCCATCATAGGAAATTTGCCCACACTAAACCAGTAAGTCGGTAGGTGATACATCTTGAGGTCTCCTTGAGGGTGTCCTGCCTGGTGTCTGATGAATGGGCATTTTGTTGTGGATAGCGGCATGGCAAAGGGGAAAGTCTCTGGACCTGCTAACCGCAGCAGGTCTTAACCTCTAAGCCTTAGTCACCTCAGCTTGGGATGGAGCCTTTCCCATGGGTCTCATTCTATCCAAAGGGCTGGCAAGAGGGAAGGGGGCAGGAGGTACCCCAGCTGGCCTAGGCCACTTGCCCTCTTTGGTGGCTACCTACTGGCCTAAGGTGTGATAGCCATTTTCATTTAGCTCAAAGTCAAGGGGAAAGCCAAGAAAAGCCATAGGTCTAACGTTTCTTCCAGGGTCCTAGGAATGAAATGCATGCACACAATGAACTTGTCCTCATCCCCAGATTCTGTCTCAAGGAGCGTTCTGGCTGGTGGTGGAGCCAGTTCAGTCCCAGCTATACTAGCAATGACAGCCCCATTTACTTCCTGCAGGGGGTCTCCAGAAAGCAGGCTGCCATCTGTGCACACAGTGGCTATGAAAACACGCCTGGAGCAAGGGCCTGGACCCACAGAGAGATCACGGCCCAGTCCTCCTTGGTTCTGGGTCTCTGTATACTTGTCTGTAACATGAGGGTGATGCTGTCCAATGAAAGACCCTTTTCACCTTTGAGATCCTAGGATTACTTAGAGATGCAGAGGCAGCACTGTTGCCCTTGACCATGGTCATCATAATAGTGACTGTGGACTGAATTTTCAGATGTCAGCAAGTACAGGACAGGCATGGAACACAAGAAAAAACCCCACCAGTAGTGGTGAGGAACTGATGGCTGGCTGGTGGGAGGTGAAAATGGGTACAACCCCTTGGAAAAACAATTTGGCATTATTTCATGAAATTGAGCCCATATACACCCTCTGGCTCTGTAGTCCCTCTCCTAGATGTAGAGCAGAGAAACTCCTAGATAAGTGCTCCAGGAGACCCATAGAAGAATGTTCTCAGAAACATTGTTTGAAAAACAGAAAATCTTGGAAACATCTCTAAATAATGGAGAAATAAGTTGTGGTATATGTGAGTTACTACAAAAGTTTTGAGATAGACTGTATGGTGCATTATGTCACTTCCAAGGAACATAGTCAGTGGTGTCCTTAATTCAACTGTGCGAATTTCAACTTGCTTGGCCTATCAGTGTTCCTGGGAGGGCTTTGTTTGCTTCCACCTAGGCAGATTTTACATTTTTTGCTTTGTGTATCTCCAAACTTTCATAGTGACCTACATATTCTGACTATGGAATACTGTTCAGTGAACTACGGCCAGCTGCTCCAACATGGGAGAAACTAAGACAGAAAAGCAAGTTGTAGAAGAATACAAACAGTTTAATTTCATTTGTGTAAAGTTCACGTATTGGCAAAACTATCATTACATTTTATGTGCCATTTTAACTATTTTTAAAAATATAGTTCAGTGTATTAATTGAATCTATGATGTTGTGCAGTCATTATTACTATTTCCAAACTTTCTCATCAGCCCAAACAGAAGCTTTGTATCTGTTAAGGCTCTAGGGGTCCTCAAACTTTTTAAACAGGGGGCCAGTTCACTGTCCCTCAGACCGTTGGAGAGCCGGACTGTGGGCCCAGGATGAGTGGGCTGCTAAGCAGGACAGGCAGTGGTGGCAAAAAACCCCTGCCAGGCTGGATAAATGTCCTAGGTGGGTCGCATATGGCCTGCAGGCTATAGTTTGAGGACGCCAGCCATAATTCCCCATTTCCCCTCCTTCCAGCCCTTGGAGACCTCTAACTAACTTTCTGTCTTTATGAACTTGGACTCTTCTAGATGTCTTCTAGATATAAGGAGAATCGTATTTGTCCTTTTTGACTGGCTTCTTTCCCCTAGCATGTTTTCAAAGTTCATCTATATTAAGCATGTAACAAAATGTCATTCTTTCTATGGGTGAATTACACACATATATGCTTCAGTTGATTCTACCTTCTAGCTATTGAAAATAATGCCGCAGTGAACATTCACATATAAGTCCCTGTTTTCAATTCTTTGGGGTATATACCTAGGAAAAGAACTGCTGGGTCATGTAATAATTCTAGGTTTTACTTTTTGAGAAACCACAAAACATTTGTTTAAGAGAAGGGGTCTTGTTCTGTCCTCCAGGCTATAGTGCAATGGTGTGATCATAACTTACAATACAAAGCTCAAGTGATCCTCCTACCTCAGCCTCCTGAGTAGCTGGGACTACAGGTGCATACCACCATAGCTAGCTAAGTTTTTTAATCTTGATTTTTATAGGGATAGGGTCCTGCTATGTTGCCCAGAGTGGGACCACAAAATGTTCTAGGAGTCTTCGGTAAGTGGTAAGACCATCAGGAAAAAGCAGGAGAATGATACACATATAATTTGGGATGGTGATTACTTCTGGGAGAAGGGGAGCAGGGTGCCATTGGAGGCCAAGGAGCTTTAAGTGCTTTCAGTCACTATTTAGTACTTTTGGTTCTATTTCATAAACAGAGATGAGTTCTCAGGGGTTTATTCTATTACTCCTCACACCTATATGTATTATGTTCTTTTGCATATGTCAAATCCTACATTGTAAAAAAGAGAAAAATGTAAAAGCAAAAAGTCAATCTATTGCCCTGTTCCGCACCCCCTGCCCCCGACAGCAGCCCAAATGCTTCTCCTGGGTGTCACATGTCCAGACCAGGGGGAGACTCTCCACCATGCTGAAGGTGAGGACCAAGTTCAGATGCGCTGTGAGCATGTCTCATGCTGCCTCTCCTACTAGACTGCAAGCCCTTGAAGGCACCAGAAGAGTCTATTTTATCTTTGGACTCCAATGACTAGAACAGTGCCTGGTACATAGTCGGCTCCATACATGTTTGTTCAATGAATAAATGAATATACCAATACTGATCAGCAGCCTCTACCCAGAACCCACCAGCTGTGGTTTTTCAGACAGCTGTCCTTCACATTCATACCAAATGTGTCCACACACATCTTGAGGCCACCTTCTCTCTTCATCCTTGGGGAAGTCTCTGTTGACTTTGCTAGCTTCTGTCACCATCACACTTCTAGTCTCTAAGCTGATGGCACTGGGGCCCGCCAGGCACTGGCTGTCCTCCTGCTACCCTGGCCTGCCTGCCCACCCCCTCCATGCCCCTGGCTCCCTGCCCCTTGCCACAGCCTCATTGAGTGCCTGCTTGGAAGGACTCCTCCCCTCTCCTGGCTTGGACCTGGGCCCTCTGGTGCATCACCTTCAGTTCCAGCCCACACTAAGAATGCACCCTTTACGTTCCCACATGCTGTCATTGTCTGCCCAGTGTGGGCATTGATCATGCGATGTTGTTATATACTGAGAAGTGAACGGTGCTGGGGTCAGATGATGGCAAGCCTGCTGGCCTTAGGGTACCCAGGTCAGCTTTTACCCATGCCTCCCTCTGCTCCTGTCCACACAGGGTAGGGTACCAGCCCACCTCCTAACTGATCCCTCCTAACACAACCAAGCTGCCCATGACCAAGACCCTCATGCCCAACTCTTTCTGCTTCTTTTCCTGGCCCTCCCTGTGCACCTGGCTTTTTTGTATATCCCACTCAGGGCAGGGGTCTCAAGCACTTAGCTCTCAGACAGCAGCCAGGCCAAATCTTTGGCAGAAGATGGTGTCCATCAGAGTCCCATAATCCCTGAACAAGGGCTGGGACAAGGCTTAACACATTGACTGCCATAGTAGAAAAAAACTTTTTTTTTCCCTGGGGCCATGGTGATTTATTAAGTCAAGATAGGTCAAGAGATATGTGAGTTATAAACGCATCATGAGGCCCAGGGCTCAAAACTAGCATAAGTTAAATATCAACCACACAGCAGATGGGTGTGGCCACTTTCATAGAGATCCTTGCAGGCCATGAAGACAGAAACACATACTTATTGATGGTTTATCAAGCCTCTGCCTGTGCTCCTGCAGCAGGCTCTTCTGCGGTCTTGGTGCCTCCAATTTCTGCCTCCAGGCATCCTCTCCTCTGTCCTTCAGCACCCTGCCTGGGACTCTCTTCACACAGATAGGGCTAAGCAATGCCTTCTCTTGCCCAAACATCACTATAATCATGACATTCAAACACCTTTGTGTCCTCTCTTACCAAGTGCATTTACCCATTTGTTCACTCAGAAACATGCAAAGAGCCCTTAATAAGTCCTGGGCTAAGACACACCACAACCCCACTCACCTTGGCCTATCACAGGAAGCCTACACTGCAGGGACTTTACCTACAATTCTGACTGGGTCCAGCCTCTCCCCTACACATGACTCTGAATCCAGCAAATCTAGACTGCTTAGTTTCTGGGGACACCTCCATGTGTTTGCTTCTGTCACTCTTTTTTTCCTGCAGTTTTTGGCCGGGGCTTGGGTTTGAACCCACCACCTCTGGCATATGGGGTGCTGATGCCCTACTCCTTTGAGCCACAGGCGCCACCCTGCTTCTGTCATTCTTTATCTATTGTTGTTGAACTCCTCCAAGGACCAGTTCAGGGGACACCTCCTCCAGAAAGCGTTCCCTGGTTAAACTCGCCAGAAGCCATGAGTCTGAATGGAGAAAGCCCAGGGCCTACACCCCACGGGCCAGTTAGTTCTCCTCTGTTGTGTGTGTAGGTCTGCCCTGTCCAAAGGGGCACTGCCATCCTCAAGGGCAGGGGGCTACTTTCTAACTCTTTCCCATCTCCCACAGCACTTAGCATACTTAGTGGAAAGCTATGACCTGAGATTGGAATTCATTTGTACCTCTTTGAAGATACCAGCAATACAAGTGGCCCAGGTATAGCACTGTGAAATCTAGCCAGCTGCCACCTCCACCACAAGGACCCAACAGCTAAAGAAACCACACATATATTTCAAGCCAAACTGGATATATCAGAACATACCAGTCTCTTTGTGAACAAAGCTAGCAAGTTTTCTATTCTTTATAAACCTTGTGTCTTTTCTATGATAATTTGAAATTCAGCTGCCTCAAACGAAGATAGTTTCTTAGAGACAGGACAGACTAGAGTCCACAGCCTAGGTCAGCAGACAGGAGGAAAGGAGCAGAATGAGTGAACGAGTGCGGAGCTGACAAAGGGAAGGCCCCGTCCAGTCTTGGGTGGCACAAAGACTCACTTACGCTCACTCAGTTTCTGCAGCATGGAGAGGCAGCCTGCCACAGAGGTTAAGACAGCAGGTTTTAGAGAAAGGCTTTATGGGTTGAAATCCCAGCTCAGCCACTTTCCTGCTATGTGACCTTAGGCAAGTTACTTGACCTATCTGGTCTCATTTTCTCTTCTATTGAATGGGATTAATAAATCGCTCCCTGCTGGATGGTTGGGCAGGTTTAGTAAGTTACTACAAACAAAGCACTTAGAACAATGCCTGAACCACCCCAGGCCTTGAGGAGTTAAGTCAGCTCTTTCCCCTGTTCAACAAAACATGCATTCATCCTATCCCACAGAACACTGCGCTGGAGATGAGCCTTTATGCATCTAATGAGCTTCTCAAGTGGAAAGAATCTTCAGAAAAACACACCAAACTGCTCTCCAGAAAGGTGATACCAGCTTATATGCCTTCCAGAAGACATGGGTGGGAATATCAATCTCAATGCTCCTTTGCTTGCCAGCCCTGGCTATTCTAATTTTTTACAAACCTTCCTGAAACCCATGAGTTTGTTTGTTTGTTTGTTTTAAGTTACCTTGGAGCTTTAACTTGAGTATTTTCACTATGCAGCTCACCTTTCCTCATATGTGAACTGGTCATTTGCCATACATGGTCCTGTATTTGTGAGCTGTTTCCTTTTCCCCCATTTGTACCAATGAAATGTAGGCTTTTTTTTTTTTAAAGGCTATGGAGGTTTTTCATATAGATTAACAGTTTAATATAGTAACTATTTTGCCATATATGTTACAAGTACATACATATGTTTTAAAACTTAATAGTAAAACATTTATTTAAAATACCTAAAATATCAACTTGTTCTTCCTCTTCTACATTTTATCCCAAGAAAATAATCAGAAGCCGGGCATGACAGCTCACGCCTGCAATCCTAGCACTCTGGGAGGCTGAGGCAGGTGGATTGCTTGAGTTCATAAGTTCGAGACCAGCCTGAGCAAAAGTGAGATCCTGACTCTACTAAAAATAGAAAAACTGAGGCAAGAGGATTGCTTAAGCCCAAGAGTTGGAGGTTGCTATGAGCTATGATGCCACGGTACTCTACCCAGGGGGATGGAATAAGACTCTATCTCAAAAAAAAAAAGAAAAAAAGAAAAAGAAAACAATCAGAATTTCTCAGCCAGAATGTCCATTCTATATGTGCATATTAGGGAAATAGGGAACTACCCAAATACACAGGTGGCACGGTACATTAACATGAGTGAACAGTATGCAGCCATTGAAATGACATGCTCTATGAATGATGAGAAATGCTCCCAGATAAACTAAATGGTAAAAGCAGAACAGTGTCTAGAATGATTTCGATTTGGTAAAGAAGAATACATATTTTTTGCAAAGTTGTAAGAAGATACATCAAAATATTAATTGGAGTTATTAATATTAATATCACTTGGAATTATTTCTGAGTGGTAGAATTACTGATGCTTTGATCTTCATTTACTTTTTTGATATTTAAAAATAAATTATTGTACAACTAAAAATGATTTACTTCTATCATATCAGTCTTCCCAACTCCGGCATGCATCAGAATCACTTAGATGTCTCATTAAAACACAGTTCACAGCATCCACCCCCATAGTTTCTGATTCAGTAGGTCCATGGTGGGGCCTGAGAATCTGCATTTCTAACCAGTTCCCAGGTGCTATTGGTGCCACTGGCTCAATAACCACAGCTCTATACTAAAAGGTATTTTTTCTCCCATTACCTTGTTTTCATTTAGATGGTTGGGATGGGATGCACAGGCACCTGATCCTCTTAATCTCTGAAGATTGATGAATTGTTTCCACCAGATGAGAAGGAGCCAGAACATCACCAGAAGCCCAACACGGGCAAGTCCTCATTCCTACCACCAGCCCCAGGTTCATGGAAGACCTGCATTCCACACATTCCTTTCCTGAAACCACTGGGTACCTCCTTTTCCTTCTCATTTTCCAAACGAGTGAACCTTGGGGGATGGGGGGCATTTCTCATTTGTGTTTATTTCTACATTTTGAATTAACTTTCACGTGTCACAGAAGGGTCCTCCAAGCTGACCATAAACTCCTGGTGGCCCCAGACAGGCACCTTGCTTAGGCTCATCTAGGATGCCCAGTAAATGTGTGTTGGTTTGATTTGTAATAGGCAGGGAGGACACAATGGGGAGTAGATTGGCTGGGCTCCACCCTCATGAAGCTTATATTCCAGTGGGAAGATACACAATAACAACATACAAACATAAATAATGATCTCATCCATGGGATGAGCCAGCCCTCTGAAGAAAACAAAACAGAGGAATCAAACTGTAGGTGACTCAGTGTGGGGGTACTCTTTTTGAGGCAAGAAAGTAAAAGCGGAACTAAAAGAATCTATCCTAGCTGCCCTGTGTAGGCCTCAGCCAAGCCGCAGGCGTTTCTGTTGTCTGTATTGTTGTCTGTATGTTTCTCCCTTGACATACTCGGGGCTTAGATTGTAACCTAGTAACTTCCTTGGGTTTCTATTGCCTTTGAGGGCAGGTGGTCTGACCCGTCTCAAGGACGGGGGGCGAATCTGACCTTCCCCCTTGAGCCCAGGACCTTGAGGATGATGTCATGTCTCTCTCTGTTTTATGACCCTCACGTGCACTCCCGCCCTGAAAAGTGGATGAAAGAGGCAAGAGATTGAGTCGGGAGCTCGGTTTTGGGAAACACACTGGTGTTCCCAGTACCCCCGGACAGATAAACCCGCTTCCTCTAATCAGCTGGTGCCTGGAGTCTTCTGTCTGCATCGGTTTCGTGCTATACTTTAGTTGGGGTTTCAGAGAAGGCCTTTTGAGACTGAAGTGTATTGGCCTAAATGAGGTCAAAGGGGCAAAGGGGCAGGGTGAACTGGCTGTGGGTTCCTTAGACTGGCAAGTCTCAATGTGTCACATGCACACAACCCAGGCATTCTAATTCAGTAGGTCTGAGGTGGGGCCTGAGATGCTGCATTTCCAACAGGCTTCCAGCTGCGGGCCCCTGGGACCACCCTGGGTGTAGCAAGACCTTAGCCACAGGAAGGAATTTGAAATTCAATCTAATCACAATGGGGAACCATTGAGTCTGAAGTAGCAGAATGACAGATCCTACTTATGTTTTAGAAGATGATTCTGGGGGACAGAGTATAGGGCTCTGAGCCAACCAGGGAGACAGGAAGGAGTTTAGGTGGGAGCCAAGAGTGCTGGAGAAGTGGTCAGGTCCAGGATGTATGCCGGGACTAGAGCTGGCAGGATAGATTGGAGGCCTGGGCACTAGGGGACGAAGGACAGGTGGGAGCAAAGGGACTCTAACATGTCAACCGGAAGCTAGGTGTGCACAAACAAGGGGCAGGATTATGCTGAGCCTACCCTGCCATACCCATCAGGGATGCAGCTGGAGATGAGATGAAGGGCTGCTTTGGCATCATGCACACAATCAGAGTCCCAGGCCTTCCAGTGCTTTGCCTAAGGAGGGTGCTGGGAGAGAGATGTCCATTTTCACACTTATTTCCCTGGACACCAGGCCAGAAGGGAAGGAGTATGGCTGCAGTAGGCAGATGAACTTGTGGGGGCGGGGGGAGCGGGGCACCAGGAGAATAAGTGGGCACCTCAGGCATCTCTGCCAGGACTCTGGGCAGGCACAGCTCCCCATCCCCTGTATTGCTCCCTGGTCTCCAGGAAGGCAGCCCCTTCTCACACCTGCTCCTATATTCCATGCAGGGCCACACCCACCAGCACTGCTCTTCTGTCTTCTCTAGTTGGCATAAAGCTGTCTCTTGAAGACACCATGGCCCAGGAACCACCTGATTGATGGAAAACCACGGCATAAGCAACTCTCAGGCATCATGTGCTCATATCTTCACCCTTAGCCCATGTCCCTCTACTGCCATTAGAGTCCAGGCACAGGGGGCCTTCCCTGCTGCTCTTATCATGTACCTTGAACCTTTTACAACTCTTCCCCTTTCTAAGGTTAATACTTATTGTTTTTTGTTTGTTTGTTTGTTTTGAGACAGAGTCTCATTATGTCACCCTTGGTAGAGTACTATAGCATCACAGCTCACAGCAACCTCAAACTTTTGGGCTTAAGTGATGGCTTAATACTCATTTTTTAAAAAAAGTGTACTTATTGGACTGTAACATTAAAGGCAATTTATGAGGTGCATACACTACAACCTCCCTGTTTAATACCCATTTCCACGTCTCAGCTGGCTCTAAGCCTGGGTCAGATGCCTCCAGTTCGCACACACTTGCAGTAATGGTGGCTCCAGTAGGCTGTCTCTGTAGTGTTAATGGGATTCCAGACTTAGCTGTGTGTGGAACTAATGGGTAGTAAAAGCATGAAGGCTTTTTGATTGAACGAAAGAGCTTGGTCTGCAGGGCTGGGGACAGGCAGGAGAGAGACTGGAAGACCAACCTCACCTGGCCCAAGAAGCGGGTTTGCATCCATGAAATAAGGGCTTAGGAGAGAGGTTGAGGACTGCTAGGGACCTGGCCCTGATGACAAAGGGGCTACGGAGAGAGGGTGAGTGCTATTCTGGGCACAGGGTGTCTCTGGTGTCCTGAGGGCTCTGGGGAAGGGCCAGGGAGGATGTGTTCTCACAGAGCAGTCGCAGGCACCTGCAGATATAGAGGCCACAGTATTAAAGTCTGAGCTGACTGCAACTGGGGCCCAGTGAGATGCTGTGGTCCCTGGTGACTTGCAGCATTGATGGGAGGTTCTCTGCAGGTGCAGGGAGGAAGTGCAGGCTCCCGCAGGTGGCCCAGCTAAGCCTAGAGCCACCTAGTATGAGTTTGGATGCTGCTGTGACCAAGCCTATCTCAGAGGTCATGGAAATTGAGATCTACTCAGAGAGGCAATGATGCCAGCACAGGCCAGTAGAGGCACAGAGGTGTGGGCAGCACAATTGTTATTGTCTCTTCTTCATTAAACAGTACTTCCTACACTCAGTTCCCTGCTGCTGTGCAGTGTCTGGTGTGCAATATTCAACTGGGAGGATGGTCAGCTGTTAATATTACCATTTTGCATGAAGCCACAGTGATGGTTAGTAACTTTTTTCTCTTTTGCTATGAAGATGTAGTTTCATCTTTATGTCATAGGCACATAGCTGTTGGGGTTGGCTGTACAGGGGGTGGAGGGCAGACTGTATATTCTGTCCTGCCCATGTGCAAGCTCCTTGCTCTCCAAGCAAGTGGCACCATTAACCCCAAGGTGCTACATGGTTGCAGCCAAGGCTGACATGGCTGGGATCACAGGGATGAGGCTGACCTCTTATGTTACAACACACTCCAATGAAATATCCAAAATAGGCAGCAAAGTAAAGGGGCAGAGTTGGGGTGACTGAGATCAAGGGGCTTTTGAGTGAGGGGAGAACCAGCTACTACAGGAAACCAGGGGTCAAATGAGCATAGGCAAGTTTCCCTGCATTGGTGGCAGGATGGGGTGTTCCAGGCTTTCTATCCAGCTGCTCATACAGTCCACCAGGAGGAAGAAGAGCTGTCTGTACCTGGGCCCCTACAGCACCCCTACATCACAGTAGGTGTTCATCACCCTCGTGAATGAAGAGACCTGCTGGGAGCAGCTCACATACTGCATACACACTAACCCGCCCTGCACAAGACAGTGGGAATATCCTTCCCACTGAGGGATCTATGGGGCTCTGAAGAAGCAGATAGTCTGGGCTGTAGGATCTCCCTCCTGGCAGCTGTGGGTGTTGGGTGATCTGCTTCTGGGCACAGAGAGCCAGCAAGCCTGACACCACAGCTGCACCCCTACAGGAACCACTGATTGCTTTGTGATCACCTGTCAAGTGCTCAGCTCCATGCTAGGGGCTGAAGTGGGACAGAGAAAGCAGTATGGGGCATACTTCCTGCCTGTAGGAAGATTACAAAGTAATGAGAAAAATGAGCCCCATACAGGCTGTGTAGGGCACGAAGATGAGCCACCCAGATGGTGACTCCAGCTTTCAGCCCTTAGCCCAGGACAGTGCGATCAGGGTTGCCTCGGCTGCAGAGAGCTGCCTGGCCCAAAGTCATGCCTTCCCAATGAATGGGGCCTGCCCACATTCAATGACGCCTCCAGGAATCAGAGGCCTGGGCATTTCAGCCCCACCTGCCACAAACCTGAAGGGGCCATTTCAGCTCTGGAGGTCCCTGTGGGATTGGCTGAAGCGGTGGGGCTGGCATCACTGCAGTGTCTCCCTCAGCCTTGTGCAGGAGTTGATCCCTTGGGTGCTCCTAACAAATACTCTGCACACTAAACTGCTTCCTAGTCAGCTGCCCAGAGAACACAGCCTTTAAGAAACAAGAGATAGAACACTGAAAAATAATTCCCACAGTAACACTCCAGGTTAATCTTGTAGCTCAGACTCTAAGCACTGTAAGAAAGGTGAATATAGAAATAAGGGCTGCAAGATGCATGCTTAAAATATGACTCTCCTTAGAAAGGATTATGTATGTTTTTATTAATGAATCTGTGAGACGCAAACACGTATACCGCAGTCTTGTTTATTAATACGAAGAGTTGTTTCTCTTGTATTTTATGCATGATGCTTGGCTCTGGGGTCCCTGATGGATAGGAGGTGATGTAGCCTGGGGACAGTGAGATGGTTTCTTTCCTGCAGGGCTCAGCCAGACAGGAAAAATGCCAATTAAGGTGAAGCTGTCTGTGAAGGATCATTTCAGTTGTCACGTTAACCCCACGACCTGGGGATCACAGGCTGGGTACTGTCTCCCCAACTCTCCAGGTAGGCTGGGCCCATTTAATTGGCATCAGTTACTTTGGGACCTGGTGACCTCTACCTAGAGATGTCGGATTCTCTGGGGCTCCTGAAAACGCAGAGCAAAGACTGCAGCCTGCCTGGCTGGGACCCTCAGGCAAGCCTGGGGTGGGAGGAGGTGGGATAGGCCCCCCATAAACACATCAGGAGTCACTGGGCAGCATATACCTCTACCAGAAGCCAAAGGCACATGCTAGAATAGAATCTGCACCACAGGCCCTAGAGCCAAACAAAATGCTACCAATCACCTTTGAGAACACGGTGTTTTATTGCTAATTACCTTATTCAGATGCTTTGACCCCTGAATTACTATTTATCACATTACTGATTAAACTAATCATTACCACAGAGGAGCCAGCTGGGGTGGGGGTGGGGTGAATCTGCATGTGACCTCTGTTGTCTTGGCCTGTGGGGGATCACAGGGTCCTCAGGCACAGTGACCAGGAGTTTTGGGCTGGTGGCTATATATGGTTGCAGGACCTTGACATGTGGGCTAGCCACTTGCCCACAGCTGGCTGAGCCCCCTTGATAGGGTGCATGGACAGTCCATGTCATGGTGCAAACACCATTCAAAGTCAACTCATTTTAGGATTCTGCCTGATCACAGCAGGCTGGGAAGGATAATGGAGGTGCTAGCCATAACGACATGACAGCTGGAGAGGCACAGTGGTTAGAGTGGCACTGTGGCTGGAGTATGGTCTTGGTGATCAGAAGACCCATATTTTGTGTCTGCCAATCATGGCGGAAAAACTTTTAGACCAGTAGAGTTTCTGATGTCCTAGCATTGTCTGTCTTGCTCCTCCTGTGGACGGGGTGATCCAGGAGACACCGGTCAGTACATGCCCTCTGGCATGGCATGGCTTCACTATGGTAGCTGGCTGTTCATTGTAAGAATGCGTGGCATGGGGCAACTCCCTCCCTAGTGTGCTTTGGGCAAGTGATCCTGGAAGGACCCTGCCAAGAGAAAGGGATTACAGTGCCAGCAGCAGGGCCACTACAACAACACAGAGTACCACGCAGTCAGACTTCTGAGGAGTGCACACGTCTGGCCAGAATGTGCACTTTATCTTTGGTGAGACATCAGTTTTTAATACTATTTGATCTCTTCAAAGGATATTATTTCAAAAGTTTGCATACTGGTGTTTTCTACTTCCTTTATTACCTCTCATGCTGATATTTTCTTTGTTCTGATTTAGTTCCTGGTCATAATTACTTTTAAGAACCCATTATTAGATAATTCTTCAGTATCATTGGTAAATAACTTAGTCTAAGAGCAGACCAGGATCTGTCATAGACAGGAGGTAGGAGGAGTTTCTCATTAAACACCAGAATACCTTCTTTAATATGCCCCCTAACACCTTGGCCTTCAAGACAGCCTGGGTGCTACTCCCCTTTGTCCATATCAGAGCAGGGCTCTGAGCCCAGTCCTAGAGGGTGTGACCAGTGGCTCCTGAATCCTGGACTGACTGTAGACTCAAGCCTCCCCTGCCTTCCACAGTGTGCTGCTTCCTTATTTCCAAAATTTCAGACCATTCCAGCCCCCAGGGGAGATGCCCTCATCAGCTTCCTATTACCTGGGGACACCTACTTGGAACAGGCCACTGTAATGAATCATAGTTTGTCCTGGGAGTTACGTGTGACATTTATATCGCTTTGGGCTCTATCAATCTCTCTGAAAAAGGATGTGTCCTGGAAGAAAAGGAGGAAGACCAAAGCTCCACTCTGAGTTTCTAGAGTTTTTCAGCCTGATAGGAGTCAGCCTCTTGGGGCCTCTAGTAGGGCTGGGCATTTGTGAGAAGCATCTAAATCTTTCCAGCCCCAGGAAACAGAGAAGGTGATTTCTACCCTTCTGCCTGAGCAAAGATCAGAGTAGCCCCCTACAGATTTTGAGTAGGGACAAAGAGAGAGCTAGAGAAAAAGAAAGATGAGAGAAGGAGGAGGAAAGGTTCAAGGACAAGAGCAGTGAAGAGAGGTGTGTGTGACCCAGTGAAAGTTCTGTCCAAATGGTGCAGACCACCACCTGCATAACTCGCTTAATAGGCCAGACAGAGGGCTCTCATTCAGTCCCCACATCAACCCTATGAAGCTTCTCCTCACTTTGGAAAGAGGAAAACTGCAGCAGAGAAAGGGTAAGTAACTAGTTCAAGGCCACGGAGACCATAGATCAGTGATTTTCAATTAGTGTGCCATGAGAGGATCTTAGGTGTGCTGCAAAAATTTTCAAAGATCATTAATTAAATTATTCTCAAAAAAAGTTCAAAGCACAGTACCTATATTCTTTTTTTACTCTTTTTTTTTTGATCAACATAATTTAAGTGCGCCACAGAAGTTTACCTTCAAGTTCAAGTGTGCTGTGAGATTAACAAAACAAAAAGGTAGAAAAACACTGCTCTAGATGATGGAGCTGGGTCTTGAACCAGGCCCTGAGTCCACAGCCCATGTGCTAAGGGGCCATGCGATGTTGTTTCCCCATCAGCCCCAGGTCTGAGCACCTCCCCAAAGCCTCCCCCAGACCTCAGCTCATACCTCATCTCCCTGCTCTGACTCTGAACAGCACTGTCCTTCTGTTCCACTCAACTGAGTGTCATGTTTGAATCTACAGAATCTTGTCTCATTTTCAATTCTGGTCTCACCTGGCTAAAGTGGAAGACAATCCTTTAGAAGGCAGGGGCCCAAGATGTGCACGGTGGCCTGTTGGGGTCAGCACATGTGTGCACACAGTAGGGGCTGCCTCGTCTCTGCTGAGAAGGTGCCAGTGCACAGCCTCCACTGGCTGTAGGGAGGGCTCTGTGGGCCTAGGTTTCTCCTCCGAAGCCTCATCTGGCCTCTGCTTGGCTCCCCCAACGTGAGGCTTGCCCGCCTTTCATCCCAGCGTGGGCCCTGGGGCTGGCTGACGCTCAGCCCCTCTCCTCTGCCTAGGACTGCAAAGAGTTCACCACCCTGTTATTGGAAAAGCTTCCAGGAGTTGGAGGCCCAGGTTCACTCAGAGGGTGCACCATGGGAGTGGGAGAGGAGGGAGGGAGGGGACACGCAGGGAAGCCGCCCCTCAGCGGGGAGCAGCAGCCAGAGAAGGGAAGGAGGTGGAGCCAATGGATCTGAGAACCCCACAGCTGTGTGTCCACAAGGGCGGCCAGAGGCCGTCCAGCCCAGCCAACGGCCCACCTCCCAAGAGTCTGAGTCCTCTGGGTGCCCCTTAATCTCCATCTTCGTGTTCATTCCATTTGCTCCAACATTCTAGGGTCACACCCGGTGTTACCTAGAAGAGACCCACAGGCCCACAGGGAGGCAAATCACTCTTTTGTGTCCTCACCTCAGCCTCTGGTGTGTCCGGCTCGGCCTGTGGGAAGCCCTGTCTTCCCTGCAGCGCACACCTGCACTCTGGCCCTCTATCCTCCTCCTGTCCCAGCCACTTGCCAGGCTGATCCCACACAGGCCTCACAAGAGCCAGTGACAACGTCATATGATTCAAGTGGTCTAGGAGGTCCCCTTTCCTACATAAGCAATGGCCCTGCACATGGCCCAGGGTTCCTGACCTGGCTCTTTCCTCATGCCCAAGGCCCATGGATAGAACTGTGTGCTGGTAAAGCCTCTTTGAGTACAGATACCCTGAGAACAGGGCAATGGGGTGTCTTTTCCCCAGATTAATGTAAATTGGTGCAATGACCTAGCTTTTCCTAATTACTAAGCCAGATTTTCTGAACAAGGGGGCACAGTAAGGGCTTTGAAGGGGTGCTAAGAGCTTTAGATGGGATGATTTTGAAATGCAGACCGATTCTTGGATCAGTGGCCCCAGTGAGTGGGCAAAGGAATTTGAACTGTGCAGGAAAATCATGAAGATACCAGGAAACGAAGCTGACTGACTACACTTGCCTGTTGCACTGCCCTCCACAAAAACTGCCCAAGGGGAGGGAAGAAAAACCGTGGTCAAAGACACACTCAGGGCAGCTTCTTACCTTCCTAATGACCCCATCACCTGACCAGGACCTCAAAGTTTAGGTTTCAGCTGAGGATACACACACACACACAGTCCAAAGGATAATGCCCAGAAAATACCCAAACATGTTCTTTCCACAGTCTCCGACTGAGCAGGCCTCTCTGGGCGGTGGGAGGCAGATCCAGCCTGTTTCCTTTTATTGCAACTTCCACCCTTCTAGAATTTCCCCTCCTTTGCAGGTCGAGGCCACAGAGACATTAATCCCTGTTCACATGAACCTTCAAGGTTCTTCCTTCATTAAAAAAAAAGCTCTCAAAACACTCCAAAGCCGTGGCTCTAATATCATTGCTGTGTGCATTCTCCAGGAAGGGAGGGAGAGGGCTCCAGGCAGTGAGGCTGGCCTCAAGTTTCCTCACCTGGCCTCTCCCTTGTTGGAAGGCAGAAATGCGACCCTCCTCCATCCCTCCTCCTCTCCACCTCCCCCTCCTCTCAACAGCTTTAATAAACAGTGATTATTTCAGTCCTTAGAGCACAGCTGTCCTGTGAATTGTCCAGTCAGGGTTACGGGGTGGGAGCCAAGGGCTGGAGCATGGAGCTCAGATCTCTGAATAACCCGGCCCTCCCTCTCCCTCATCCGCCCCTAGCAGGTGGGAGCTGAGAAGGAGGGTAGTCTCTGGCTGAGATCAGGGATGACAGAAGCATTTTCTGAGCAGCCTGCTGAGGGCAGAGCCCCAGTGGGGGAGGGTAGAGGAGCAGAGCTTGTACACAGGCTTGGGGTGGAGTTGCCCTACCTATGAATCCAGGCCTCTCTAAAACCCTCCTTCCTCCAAATCAAGGAGCCTTGAGATTGCACCTCTAGTGATTAGCCTCAGGCTACTTCCCTGCTTAAAATGTGCTGGTACGTTATTTAAGGACAGAAATGGAGCATTAGTGAATTTGTCATTTGTAGGAGGTGTTTGGGAAATGTTGGTTGAATGAACGAATAAATGAATGAATGACACTCCAGACTGCTATTAGAAGCAGAAGAAGAGGAGGAAAGCTCTGGGGGCTTCAAGGGAAATGAGAAGAAATGTCACTGAGCAAGAAAGGAGAAGAAAGTGGTCCCAAGTCGAATGCTATCACATCACACCTGTGTACATGTTAGCCAGGGCAGCAATGGCAGATGGTCTGGTCCCTGTCTTGAAGACTGGGGGCAAATCACTCTTTCGTGTCCTCACCTCAGCCTCCGGTGTGTCCAGCTTGGCCCTGTCCTCCCTGCACTGCATGCCTCCACTCTGGTCCTCTAGCCTCCTCCTGTCCCACAGGACCACAGGGAGGGGTCCTTATCTCTTGACTCTATTATCAAATAACTGCCGTTTGCACAACTTTGCTACTCTTCCTCCAAGAAGTTGGGGACAACTGTCCTCTGAGTATGTGATGCGCAGAATTGTCAAAGCTGAATTTCAGAAACCATCCACTGAATCCTCTGGACTGTGGGCAGCAGCAGAAGCCCCCTTTTACGAACAAAATGTTGTGCAGAACCAGACTCACAAAGAACCATGAGAACACTAGTGTAGACCAACTCCTTATGTAAGTAAGGAAACTGAGGCACAGAGGGGTTAACCCGTGTTTTCAGAGTTCATCAGAACTACCTTCAGGTGTCTGGCCACCTCCCCTAAGATTCAACGTCAGTATTTCCTGGGCAGGGCCCAGGCATCTGTAATCTTTTAAATGGCCTCATACATGATTACAACTTACTGTCAGGTTTAGGAACTGCCCAGCTAAGCACCAGTTTGAAAGTGAAGAGTGCACTGGGAGACAGTCTAGCTCAGGCCACTCTTGGGTTATCCAGGGTTAATTCCATCCCAGTGACTTCTAAGAAGCTATTGGAATTCACTTCTGATAGTGAGGTTTGGCTACATTAAACATGATGCCAGAGAATGGTTAATGTCTAGGACTTTCACATGTTCTGATGCAAGGATAAGTTTTTATAATGTTTGGTGATCTTCCATCTATGTGAGTTCCTCTGCCACGTACACCAAAGGTGGTGGGTTTGAACTCGGCCAGGGCTGGCTAAACAACTGCAACAAAAAAGTAGCCAGGCATTGTGGAGGGTGCCTGTAGTCCCAGCTACTTGGGAGGCTGAGGCAAAGAGAATTGCTTAAGCCCAAGAGTTGGAGGTTGCTGTGAACTGTGACGCCACAGCACTCTACCAAAGGCAACATAGTGAGACTCGGTCTCAAAAGAAAAAAAAAAAGAATATAAACTCTCCTTCCTCCAAATCAACCTCATTCAACCTAACCCCAGTCAGTCCCACCAGTATAAAAATGGGATAAAATTATTTCATCGTGGATTTGAAATACCAGTGTGAAATAGAGCACCCAGCCACACAAATAAAGTGTCCTATAGAAACGTACAGAGAAGGCTTAGCATGGAGATCTGGGACAGACAGAGGAAACACCAGAATGGGTGGGATACTCAGAGGGTCCAAATGGCTCTCACTATAATTATGGAAAACAGGTGTGATTGAGCTTATTCCAGAGTATTTCCTGGGTACTGTTTCCTTCAGCATATAAACCAGGGGTCCTCGAACTTTTTAAACAGGGGGCCAGTTCACTGTCCCTCAGACCGTCGGAGGGCTGGACTGCAGGCCGCGGGACGAGAACGCTACTAAGCAGGATAGGCAGCGGTGGCAAAATCACCTGGTGGGCTGGATAAATGTCCTAGGCAGGTTGCATGTGGCCCGCGGGCCATAGTTTGAGGATGCCTGATATAAATCCTTAGAAAATAGGAAGGCTATAATCAAAAAGACACATATCAACAAGTAAGGATCTGGAGAAACTAGAACCCTCATGCCTTGCTGGTGGCAGTTTCCCTAAAGCTTAAACATAGAGCTATCTTATGAGTCAACAATTCTGCTTCAAGGTATGTACTCAAGAGAAATGAAAGTCTACGTTAACCAAAACATATATCCAAATGTTCCTAACAGTATTATTTACAGGAGCCAAATATGGAAACAACCCCCAAATCCATCAATTTATGAATGGATAAACTGTGGTATATCTATATAAGGAATATTATTCAGCAATAAAATGAAGTACTGACACATGATAAAAAGTGGATGACTTAAAAGCATTTCGTTAATTGAAAGAAGCCAGTCACAAAAGACCATACATTTCCTGATTCCATTTATATGAAATGCCCAGTATAGATAAGGCTATAGAGCTAGAAAGTAGATTATCAGTGGCCTAGGACTGAGGCTTGGGGTGAAATGAACAGGGCCTGCTAATGGGTGCAGGGTTTCTTTCTGGTGTTATGAAAATAGAACTAGGCTCGGCACCCATAGCTTAGTGAGTAGGGTGCCAGTGACATACACCAAACGTGGCAGGTTCAAGCCTGTCTTGGGCCTGCTAAATAACAATAACAACTGCAAGCAAAAAATGGCTGGTGTTGTGATGGGTGCCTGTAGTCCCAGCTACTCAGGAAACTGAGACAAGAGAATCACTTAAGCCCAAGAGTTTGAGGTTGATGCGAGCTCTGATGCCATAGCACTCTATGGAGAGTAACATAGTGGCTCGGCGCCTGTGGCTCAAGAGGCTAAGGCGTCAGCCACATACACCTAAAGTGGTGGGTTCGAATCCAGCCCAGGCCCGCCAAACAACAATGACAGCTGCAACCAAAAAATAGCCAGTTGTTGTGGTAGGCAC
>NW_003852407.1:4848273-4888444 GCF_000181295.1 Otolemur garnettii | reverse complement strand
GGTGATGGTTGCATAATCCTGTAAATATACTAAGAACCACTGAATTTTAAATGGGCAAATTGTATGGTACGTGACTTACATCCAATAAAACTGTTATTTAAAAAAAAAAAACAATCTTTAGAAAAGTTCCCATTATTTAGGCTTTGCTTAATAGAGGCAGCCTCTACTAGACTTCCCTGGGGCTTAAGGAAGGCTGATGTCAACAGGAACTGGGACCACTGTCATCTCTCTAGTGGCCTCTCCCGGTAGCTGCTCAAAGACCAACCGGGCAACCTGTTATCTCCAGGAACAACTTAACACAATTGTCAGCCAGAATCCATAGCCAAAAAAGCAAGAGCCCTGTGTGTATGTGTGTAACACATGTGTGTAGGCAGTATAATTTTCCTGAAGGCCAAGTCCAGTTATATGATATCATCTAGGAGGGTCACGTGTACATTTGCATCTGGTTTGTATCTAATCTGAAAAAGCTAACATAGATCGTGTACCATATTATTAGGCAATTTTTCAAGTTTAGTGTCTCAAAGTTGCTCCACTCAATTTGTTGAGTGGATGGACTCAGCTATTGACTGATGAATCACAGCCTGCTCCAGGGTTCCTGCCCTGGGAGGGGAGCCTGTGGTCATACAAGCTCTCCTGTTCCATGCTCCATGCACCTACATGCCAAGTTGCCATTGGGGAGCAGCTTTCACGCTGTGGGGGAAGCTTCCTTCTCCCTGGCTGGCCTCCTGTGTGGTGGAGGGGGGTGAGCGGGTAAGGATGAGATGGAAGGAGGCCCACTCTGGCTGATCTCCTTCCAAGCAAGGCCCAGACAGAGGGGACCTTCCAAAGGGAGCAAAAGGAAATAAAGACAGAGGAGAACAAGCCTCCTTCTTTATCTAAACACAGAATCAAGATGTGCAGGGGGAAAGTGAAATTATGCAGCAATTTTGAAAGTCATTCCGTGAAGATAAACTCTCCCTTCAAAGGAATTACTCATTTCACTCCATCATGGCACACTGGGGTCTATCTATATTCAAATTTATTAAGCAATGACATGAAGAATACATGATATAAACGGCCTGTTTCATCATCCCATTCCCCATGCTAGTTTTCTTTTTTTTTGGCTAAGTCATGAGAAGTCCAGCAAGTTAAATATCAAAACAGAAATTAACAAGCATGCACACAAAAGCTGTAAAAAAAAAAATCCTTCATGAAAGTGACTATGAAGCGGGTGGCTTCAGAAAGGAAAAACACAATCTCTGACTAATATGAAGGAGACTCCAAATTGCTCTTGGCAACAATCTCTCAACTCGATTCCCCTCCCTCTATTCATCTCTGCAGTTCCCAGCCAAAGGAAAATAAACTGAAGGGCTCTCTCCCTGGCCCAACCTGTAGGGCTGCCCGGCTGAGCAAAGGCTGAGCAAACAAACATCCCCACGCAATTATACACCTGTGTAATTGCTGCAAACACTGGGACAGCCAGCTGAGTGCTCGCCACCCTTATCAAGCTGATAATCTGAATATTAGGAGGAAAATGCCTTTATTCTGGCAGCATGACATCAAAATAAAATGCAATATAATCTCATGACCTTAAACCCCAGATTCTTCTTTTTCTTTCTAGAAAAGGGAGAAGAAAGAGGACAAAACTATCCTTCTAATAAGAGTTGGTGTCAATTCTGGAGAAGGAAGGTCCCAGAGCATCACTCAGATAGGTAATAGCTTTGAGGCAAGATTTATCAGTTCACCTTCCTCACAAAAGTGGTAGTTAATTTTAGAGGTAGTTATCTTATACCTATTACACCATTCAAGATAGAAGGAGAGTTAACAGGCCAAATGTCCTGGAATATTTATGGCTACTCTGTCTCAAACATCCATCCGACATCACTCTATTAGGACAGATATGTCCGGTCAGCTGAAATGGAAAAGGACAGAATTCTCAGGAAATGGCACTGAAAGTGGAACTACGAGGGTAAGGCATAAGGTCATAAGGTGAGCTGCTCTGAGAACCCTGGTCAGTCAAGAGACCAACAAGTCCTGTGACTGTGGTCAAATTGCCCTCCCCAGTGACAAGATCAAGGGCTTGGAGCTGCAACTTGAGTCTGGGGAAAATGCCATCCTGGCCACTGAGGAACTTGGGTGATATGTCAGGAAGGTGACCCCCTGAGGCAGTTCTCATCCTAGCTGGCACTAATCCAAAGAGGGGCCAGTCCTCCTCGGAGCCTGTACAGGTCTCTTCTTGTCATCTTCAGCTGGCCTGCACCAAAACTACGGGATCATTTGGAACCCACAATTGTAAAGCCTAAACCAATAATCTGAACAGCGGCTTCCTGCACCCTTGGGACAGAGGATGCTTATGCTGTGTGCATGCCACAGTGTCCTCCTGAGCACCACCACGTCCTGGTGACTGCAGTATGGGGACAGCAGGCCATTCCTACGTTCTTTTCCCATCTTTCCTCACCCAGGCCTCCTGCTACTGCTTCTTTGTGGCAATGCTTCTGTGGCACATTCCCCAGGCCCTGTCTCATGTCATCCACTCAATACCCATCGAGGGCTGTACTATTACTATCACTATTCCCATTGACAGGGGCCGGGGACCAGGTCTGATTTCATTTCCTGATGTGAGCCCAGCACCTAGCATGGTGCCCAGAAACACACAGTAAACAGTACAACAGTAGTTGAATAATTGATTGATTGATTGATTAAATAGAAAGAAACAGTGGTTCAAAACAGTTAATACTATAAGTGACACTCACATACTGTTTTCTGTTGTGCTATAATTATACCCAGTGATTCCTGTCTCCCAAGCTAAAGTGTAAGATTCTAAATCCTACACCTGTGGGGTATAAAGGGCAGCTCTGTAGCCTGTCACTCTGTACAGCATACCCTTTTGGTCCTCAGGTTCTTTATCTGCAAAGTGGAGCTAATGATTCATATCTAATCTGGTTAGGTAAGCTAGAGAAAATGTACACCAAGCCATGTCTGGCACCTCATAGGTGGTCTTTAAATGTGCCATCCTTTTCCTCCCCACTCTTCCAGGACTGACAGCGCAAGACAGGCCTCATGGTCTACAGCTTCCAGGCCTTTGCTCTTCCTCCTTCAAGTTCTTGTCCCAAAGCCATGTTCTTTTTGAAAACTTTCTTGAACTCCTTGGCTGCCAAATGGTTTCTTCCCAGATCCCAAATTGGCTCTCTCAGCTGATTGTTAAGGGGACCTTCCACTCACTCCTCCAACTTCACTTATTGCCATGCAAGTCTCATCTATCTGCGCTGGACACCCCTGGGGTGGTTCAAGCACACGGCCCGTGTGTTCCTCCCAACAGGATTCAGAAGGTGCTAACAGGGATCCATATCTTCCAATTTCACAAGTTTCTGGAACCCAAGCTGAGGGTCACCGGACCCCTGTGGGGCTAGTGCCCTGAGTTTTGTGTAAGGAAGCCTGGACTCTGACACTGCCCACCTGGTGTTCTTGGGGAATTCATTTTACCTGCTGGACCTCAGTCCCTCACCTGTAAAATGGGGACGAGGAGGCTGGTGATGGCCCCTGGCCATGGTCCTTGGAGTGTTAGTCTGGGAGAGCAAAAGAGCCAGGCTGAGCTCCTACGAGGAGAGCTGGAGCACAGGCTGAACTAGTTTGTCTTTTTGGGAGAGTGGGTTTCTTTTTCTGTGCAGCCCAGGTTATGCCTTTAAGGGAAAGGGTGGCACCAGGCTGTTTTCCCTTCCTAGAAATTCACCCAGAAGGGGTTCTTGAGCTCCAGGCAGGAGGGGACTTAACCTGGTGAAGGGCAGCAGAGGAAGGAGTGGAGCCTGAAGCTTGAACCTGGCAGGGTTCACCACCTCCACCAGGATGTACCCCTCCCCCTTCCAAAACCTATTCTATCTAACCTGGGGGAAACTGCCTTATTGTTTCTATCACTTCCCTTTACACTTCCAAAATTCCACATTTAAGGGGATTGGAAATGGTTGGCCACCAGCTGCCAACCAAACCTCGGAAATAGGGCTTCCTCCTACTCAAAGCTGTATACCAGCTGTGGAAAGAAAGAGGGCAGTCGCCCCTGCCCACCTGCTCACCTGCCCACCCGCACGCACAGCCACAGCTGGGACAACAGAAACTAGAAACGGAATCCAGAGCTCCAGGAGCCCTCACGGCGCAGCACCCCGCACTCAGGCGGGGCGGGGATGGGGGCAGCATTTCTTTCCCGTGCGTCCTTTCCAAGCCAGCTCTATAGCCACTGCGCCCGCCTCCAGGGACCCAGGAGAGGGTGACGGGAGCCTGGGTGCCCGCGGGGAGGGGGGGCGCACAGGTCTGTCCTCCCGCCTCATCTCGCCAGGACGCCTCCGGGGTTGAGCCCAAAGCTTGACTCGCCAGCCCCAGTCGGAGCACTCCCCGTCCACCCACCACCAGGCTGGAGCCCAGGGAAGGGTCCCCGCCTACCCGGCTGAACTCATGATTCGGGCTCGTGGACGGGACACCCTCCGGAGCGCCTAGCCAGACTTCAGCCATGCCCCCTTTAATCTCTGCTCATGTCTCCAGACCTCGACTTCTGCTAAGTTGCTATAGGTTCTGTTTGCCCTTTCCCCAAGTTTTGCATCTGACACTCGGGAAGATCAAATGTTTGGGGGGACAGGCAGTTTAAACTACCGACGTGTATCTGCAACTACCTTTTGGAGTTCCCTTACATTCTTTTCACTGCCCAAAGAACCTGCCCTCGAGGGCCCACGGCAGGGGGCACAAGCAGAGTTGCTCTCCGCACAGTTCCAAGCTCTCCCTCGCATTTCCCTGGAGGTGCGCGGCCTCTGCGCCCCGCAGCAGCTGCAGCAGGGCAGGGGTGGAAATGCCTGGAGGACGCTGCCACCCGCGCTCGGGAGCGTTGGCCAGAGCAGCCCTGCGGCCCCCAACGCGCCACCCGGCCACCGGGTCCCGGCGATACAGAGCGAGAACGCTTGAAGTATTTGGGGTGGGGGCGGCCGCCAGGCGCCCCTGGAGCTCTCCCAGGCGCCTGGAAGGGCTTCCTTCCCAGCCCCTCCCCGCGATCACTGCCCTGCTCCCTCCTGAGGCCTCCGCAGACCCACCTGGCTGACCGGGGGACGCCGCGCTTGTGCCTGGGCCGTGTCCTGAGCGCCGCCAGGGTCCCGGGCTGGGAATCCACGCGGCAGCGCTGCTCCGGGGAGCCTGCCGCAGCCGGCGGGAGGTTGTCATTGATTCGTGCTGGGCGAGTTAAGCCATTCCAGGAGTGGTTTTGAGAGAGCACTCCCACCCCTCCCTCCAACCAGAAGTATTTGGCAGTCAGCCCCTTTGGTCCACCTGTACTGTTAAGCGCGGGACAAGGACCAATTTCACTAGTCGCGCTTTATGCTTTGCTTTGTAACATGCAGATTAAGCTCTTTGGAAAAACTAAAGCAGAAATGAAAGCAAGGGCGGTGGGGGCGGTTTCCTTTCCCCTTCTTTTCTCCCCGGTTTCTGAGTTTATTTCTTCCCTCTCTCTCTAGTATTTCACAAAATGCCTTACCACTTATCTCAAAACAAGGAAGGCTTTTTATTATTATTGTTTTATTCAATACTGCATGTCTTTTTAGAGGCAATTTTATTTCCATTTGCCTGAAATCTGGGCCCACAATAAAATTACTAGAATTATATGTTTTCTCCTTACAGGGTCGTGAATGTGACTTAACTAAATCAAACACTGCACAATAATCTTTCCAGTGACAAAAAAGGAGAGAGTGCAGGAAGGAAGCCCAGAATGGCAGCTCCAGCCTCCATGGGTTTCTCACTGGGGCCTGGCCCAGGTGGGGTCATGAGCCCTGAGTTGGGGGCATCCCCTTCTCCTCAACAAATACAGATGACTCAGGGTGACTCAGAAGGGCTAACCAGAGATTCCAGCAGTCTAAGTTTAGGGTAGGCCAGCCACCAATCCCAGAGAGGTGCCGCCAAACACCCTCTCCCAGGCCTTTCCTTCAAACTATACATCAAACCCTTTTTGAAAATGGCCACCTGGGAGTTGGCTCTGACCAGCTGGCTGCTGTCAGGCCTCTTCCCCTCTGAAACTGTCTGGTCACTTGGGGGAAATTACTATTCTCTCCTTGGTTCTCTGGCTGGCTGTTCTCAGAAATCCGGGGAAGGCAGGGGCATGTTCTCCCATGGACTAGCCACCCCTGTGCCATGGAGAATGAGCACAAAATTCATACCTGTGCTCCTCTGTGGGCAGACCAGCACCTTGAGCATCCTGAAGCCAGAGATAAACCCCAAAGTACATTGACCATGAAGACCCAGGGATGGAGCTATGATATGCAGAGCTCCAGAAAGCCCATTTGGACTAAAATATCTCTCTGACAGGCCTGAAGTCTCAGGGTTAGTGGTCTCCTTCCTGGAGTATGCTTTGCAGGGAGTCTGCCCCTGGCAGACTGGCAAAATTGTATCATGAAGGCAGGAAAGTGTCTCTCTGTGGTTCTAAAACTACCCGCAGCAGGTATAGAAGCAGGATTTTCCACAAGGGAGTGGGATGAGTGTCAGACCCTCTGTATGGTAGAAGGAAGGCTGTCAATAGTCAGTGTCAAGGGAGAGGCTAGATGGCCAGGTGTGGTGGGGAGAGAGATGCTGATCGGGGAGTCAGGCCCAGAAGGGAAGAAGGGGGTACTTGATCAGAGCAGGTGGACAGTTTCCAAGATTGGATAACTCCATAGCTTTTTATCAAAAACTACATGCTCCAGGAACACCCAAGCCAAAGAATGAAAAATCAAATCCCTTTGTCCACAAAGTCACTAATTAAATATCTGACTAAGCATAATTCCACATTCCACTCCCAAACCTGGGCCGGTAAAAGTGCCAACACATGACCTGGATGGATTCAGTATTAATCCAGAAGTGTTTATTGTGTGCCCATAAGGGTTCACTTCAGTAGCTGGGGTGGAGGTGGGGTGGGTGGGTGCAGTGGGGTGCCACCCTCGGAGCCTTTCATATTGTGGGAGAGATAAGGCACAGGTGGACTAGATAGTAGGGCAAGGTGTACCTGGCTTTGTACAGGGCCCATTAAGGCACAGAGACCTATGTCTGCAGAGCTCACAGGGACAGGGCTGCAGAAAGAGGTGGGCTGGGCAGGCCTGAAGTTTGTGCTGCTGTAAGCAGGACAGGAGGGCATGCTGGGAGGCTGAGGCAATAGAGGCAGGAGTGGGAGTCTCTGGGGAAGCCAGCAGCTGGCCTGGCTCAGAGGGTTCTTCTAGTCAGAGGGTAAAACCTCCGGGTAAGGAGTCCAAGGGGTAGAGCCAGTTTCTGGCTAAAGGGAGAGAGTACAGGGCAGGGCTTGCTTTGGAGGGTAGGGAGGATCACAGCGCCTTTTCAAACACAGCTGCAGAGGGATGTGGGAGGGAGGATGCAGGGAAGGGTGGGCAGAGTTAGGTGTCCAGCCCAGCCTGCCCCCAGGCAGCCACTCCTAGCAAGGCTCCAGCCCCTGGTCTGGAAGGAGTGTCTGGGTAGGCCAGTGGGTGGTGCCAGGACCAATGATACTGCAGCCAAGAGCCTGGGGAGAGCTGGCTGCTGTCCAGCCTATGGCTGGGTCCTGCAGTGGACAGTGAATGTCACTCCTCCCTCCTCCTTAAATCACTCTGTGTGTGTGTGTGTGTGTGTGTGTGCCTGTGCCTGCCAGGACACGCCCTTCGGAATGGCTTTGGGCACAAAGTGGAGACCCGCCCACTGCCCCTCCAGCCTCTCTTTAGTGCCAGCTGCCTCCTGGGAACAGGAACATAAAGGAGACTCAGAGGGGTGGAGGTGGGGGGACAAATGAGGCTCCCAAAGCCACCCACAAAAGAGGTGCTGGGCAGCCAGACTCCAGATCTCTGTACTTTTCTTTTGGGGCCCTCGTTTCTTCCTAGGCCTTCTTCAGCCTCTTCCCTCTTCACTCTCCTCCTTCCCTCCTTCCCTCTGGCCCTCCCCTATGGCAGCCCCCACCCCTGGTTCCTGCCGGGCTGGATCAGGTCAGCCAGAGGCTTAGAAGTAGGCTGGCTTCACAGGACCCTGGCTCTCACAGCAGGCCCCCAAACCCAACAACTCACTCCTGTTCTCGTGAGGACAAAAACTCTTGCTTCAACACCAAGCAGGCTTGGAAGGCCTGACAGAGGCACTGTGAGCACACGTGCTACTGCCTTAACTTGAAACCTCAGCAGGGCTGGGCACTGGCTGCAGCTGTGGCCACACACACAGCGTCTGCATGTGCATAAAGAGGCAGACACACATGAGCTTTGTGACCTAGGGAGTGTAACACTAATCTCTGTTGAGGGCCTACTCTCATCACTTAATCCTTGCTATAACACCTTGAGGTAGGTCTTATTAATATTCCGGTCTCACTGATGAGGAAACTTGGGCTCAGAGGCATCACAAAACTGGACCTCATGCCTTGGTCTTTATGACTCTGGTGCCCAAAGGCTGCCCGGGGTTTGAACTCCGGCTCTTCGTCTAATACATACAGTTCTTCCTGAAGGGGCAGTCTGTGTTGCCTACGTGTGCCTCTGTTCATCCACCTGCTAAATAGGCAGGGCCACGGCTCTTACTGAGCCTGAGAGGAAACTGTTAGCCAGGAAGAGGCTGAGGTGGAGGCTGGACCTTGGTCAAGTGCAGAAGCAAGTGTCCCTAGAGAATGCGCAGAGCATGAGGAAGGAGTGTTACTCAAAACGGAAACTCAGCATCATCCTTCCTGCCCCCATTTCAACCCCCAGCCGAACCACTGATCAGCAGGTCCCTCTCCAAAACAGATCTCAAAACTGCCCTCTTCCTGCCACCTCTGCTACCACTGCCCTAGGCCAAGCCACCATCGCCTCTCACCTTGAGGTCAGCAGGCACCTCCTAATGGACTCCCAGCACTGTTCCTTACCTGTTCCTGCTGCCCAGCACCACAAGCTGCCCACGCAATCCCCTTAAAAGACGCATCTGGTCCTTACGGTGCCCTTCAGACTGCTCACCAAGCCCACAGGGCCCTGCAAACTCTTTGCTTGTCATTTCGAACTCCGGCATCCCCTTACCCCTCTGCAGTCACAGGCAGATTCAGGCATTCCTGTTCCATTTCCTTTCTGCTGTGAGACTTGGCTTGCATGGATTCCTCAGCCTGGAATTCCTATCCCTTTCCACTTAAATTCTTGTAGAAATGACACCTCCTCAGAGAGGCCTTTCTTGACCACATAGATAAATTAGTGCCCCTACCAATTCTCTATTTCAGACCCTTGAACAAAGCACTCATACTTACATTGATTTTACTATCCAACTGTCCCTCCTACTAGAGCAGGGGCTGCCTGAGGACAAGGCCCTGTGCATCTTTTTCACTGTGTTGTGCTTGGCACAAGGTCAGCCCTGGGCAGATGTTTGTGGAAGAGACATCTATAGAGGGAACCACATATCTGAGGACAGAGGACTGGTTAGTGTCTCAATGAAATAAATGTCTTCCATTTTAGAGAAAATCTGTGAGGCAATGTGGGGAGATTGTGTAGGAATCATCATGATCTCAACACACTGGATGGGCTAATGTTCATGGCATCATGGCATGTGGGCAGTTGGCCTCAGTGTATGTGTCTCTCTCCATCTTTGTCCCTCTCTTTCTCTCTCTCTGGGGCTCCACTGACATCCCACCCTGTGCTTTTTAAGTGCTCAATGAATGTTCAATTCAATTTTGAGGAAAACTGAGAGAAAACTCAACCAGCTAGGGCAATAGGAAGGTGGTGCGACTCCCAACAGAGGTTCCTCAAGGGAGGGGGCCAAGCCGGCCTCTTTCTTCAAGGCCCCTTTTCATCCTGTCAGTCACCAGGCCCAGACCTTACTATTCTGGACTCTGCTGTTTGTACTATTAGCACCAATGGACTTGTCTGTAATCACACAATTCTATCACTTTGATCCACAGATCGGATTTCAAAGAAACGTATTAAATGCCAATTTGAAATAACAATTCATTGCTGTTTAGCATCAAAAACAGAGAGGGAGCCACAAATTTAATCTAAGTTACACTTTAACAGCCCTTTATATGGTCACCAAGTTTACTCAAATCTGTAAGCTGCCAAGGCTACACACGTTTCTGCCACAGTGTTTTAGGGGGCAGACTCAGCCATTTGGAACCTATTGGCAGTATGGCAAACGCCATCAAACTCCTCCACTTCTTCAATCGCATCATGGGGATCCACAGGAGTGGTTCCCTGTGGCTGACTGGCCTCTGGCTACCCCGTCCTGTGGGTGCTGGAGGGTGACAGCAAAGTGCTGTGGCTGTAACCCCAGATGGGTGAGGGAGCCTGCATCCCACTTCTCAGTTGCTGCTGGGAGACCAGCTGGTGCCTGTCTAGGGCTGTAGGGCACCTCCTAGGGGAGGTGCGGGCTGAACACAGGGTGCTGGGGAAAGTGAGGGAAAAGAACCCCCTGCACTAGAGCACAGGGCAGGGTTCTGAACCCGGCAGTTTGCACAGTAGGCTGGGCAGGCAACCGGGGTCCCAGCCCTCTGCTTACAGCCCAAGGCGCCCAGGGCTGCCAGGGCCTCACCCTCTTCCCTGATTGTATCAGGTGATGCAGTTGGGCATCTGCCACAGGGGAGGGGAAGGTGCCAGGCAGAAGCTTAGCTAAGCCTGGCTGGGGGCTCTTTAGGGGGGTGGCTGGACCCATCACCATGGGAACTGGCTGGGAGCCTGGGGTAAGAACAGGGCTTAGTCAGACCTGGCCGAGTTGGGGCAGTGGTAGAAAAGGAGGTGGCACCAGTAGCCTAGGGAAGCAGATCACTCCTTCCTGCCTCCCTCCCTCTCTCCTTTTCCCCTTCTACCCTTTCTCTCTTTCCCTTGCTTTTGTCCCTCTCTTCCTTTCTTTCTCCCTCCCTCCCTCTCTCTCTCCTTCCTGTACTCCTTCCACTCTGCCCTGCTTCCCTCCCTTCCTCGGTCCCTCCTTACTTCCTTACTGCCTGTGCTCCTTCCCTCCTCCCTCATCTCAGAGGTCTATACTACCTGATCTGTGTTCCCACCACTCCGGGCTTTGCTATAAAGTGGTAAACAATCCACGTGGTCTCCACCTTCACAGAGCTGACCTTCTAGTAAGGGAAAGACAATAAGCAGATAAACATTTACCAGGAACTCAGGTGGGTGAGTCCAAATCCTCCATCTCTCAGCCCCTTCTTTAGGTAAAGCACTTTGTCACTCTCTAGCAGCCTCTCACCTCATGTGATCCCCACCTGGAGGGGCCAGGAGAGGGGGATTACTGTGCCCGTATAAAGGGAGGAAATGGGGTCAAGGTGGTATGAGGAAATGGGGTCGAGGTGGTGTGATGACTTGCCTGCCAGGCCACACTGGAGCTGCTATGGTGGGACACAGCCTGCCTCCCTGCCAGGAGCGCCCCTCTTCCTCCAAAGCAGGGGGAGGATTGAACTCTTCTAAAGATACTTTTTCTTAAGGGAACATACCGATATACATAGAAAACCAAGAAAAAATCACCTAAGATCCTCACCTAGGACTGACAACAAACTTACCGACTATTAAATGAACATTTACTGTGTGCCAGACAGGATGTCTGTGGGTTTAGGCAGTCCAGGAGCTCAGGACCAGCTACATGAGTTGCAAACTCCAGCCCTGACCAAGATTCCTTCCAGTAACATGGTGAATGCATTTAACTGTCCCTCCTGGTCCCTAAGAATCCATGAGGGGCCCATTACTCAGCCATGTAATTGGGACTCTTTGGCCTAACAAATATTCTCTGAGTGCTAACAAAGATTCTCTCTTTGTCCACATTTTAGGCAGGCTCCTCTGAGCACCCTTTCCTTAGCTCTTGACCTTGGATCTTGTCTTAGGTCCACCTGGCCCAGTTTTAACAATAATATTGCTCAGTTAGTTTAGGGAGAATCCCATAGTCTTGATGGCTAATCACCCTGGCCTGCTGGTGTGCCTTCAGGAAAAATCTCCCTACCTCGAATGTCCATCCACTGACCCATTCTCCCACCCCACACCCTTCCCCTGGGCTAAAAATCCCTACTTGTCCTTATATTTGGACTTGAACCCGAGGTCTCTCCCCTATTGCCATTGGGCTCACCGCCAAATACAACAAAGACAAGTAGAGATACTCCTATTGCAATAGTCCTGAATAAAGTCTTCTTTACCATCTGTAACAAATAATTTTTTCGTTAACAGTTATGATGATGCATCTTGAACAGAATCAGATTTATCACTGGCCCCCAACCTCTCACTCAGGACTCTAAGTATGTACTTTTGAAGCCTTTATCTTCACTCCTGATTGAGTGACCAGGAAACCCTGGGTGAGTCCCACTCCCTACCCAATCTAACATGCCAGGTGCTGGTCCACTGAAGTGTGGTAAGAACACAGTTTGATTTATAAGATTTCCTCTGAGGCTGGGTTAGAATCCCAGACTTCTTTGATTGAAAGGTATCTATTGGAGCAAGGATCTTCTGGGATGGAAGTCTTGTTGGATCAAAGGCCAGGGAATAGGGATTGACCTCCTGGCCCTCAAGTAGGACATTCCTGGTTCTTTAGTGAGGTCTGTACTCTAGAAGCTGGGTTAGAGTCCTAGGCAGAAGTTGCACTGGAGGCCTATCTCTATTTTTAGGGAACAGAGGCTTGGGTAGAGTCCTAGCCTTCTCCATTTGGAAGGTATCATTAGTTAAGAAGTGGAAGCTTCTCATTGCCTGAGATGCCCCACAACCATAACAAGAATCCTATCTTCCTGCCTTGCTGGCACGATTTTACTAATGACAACCTGGAATTTCAGTGACTTCTCTGGCTCCTTGAAGGCCTGTCCCTTACAGTTGCTTCTGTTCCTTCTTCCTCCTTTATCCATCTTTAATCTCCCTTTCCGCTCCCTGAATCCCTCTCTCCTCCATTTGATCCACTCGACCCCCCTTTTCTCCCTCTCTCTGCCCACCATTACCAGACTTTCCTCTTCCCACTCCAGTCCCTCAACTCCCTATGGTCACTTGAACTTCAGACCTCTGTTCCCATTGAAGGGCACAAGGGACTTAGGACTCCCCAAAGCAAGTATGCATTAGGGCAAAAGAAAGTCCTAAAAATCTCCTCCCCAAATATCAATACAAAGCTTTAGCTTTCATATCGAGCAGGTAACTTTAACTTATTCCATCAGTCAGTAAGGCAATTCAGATAAAAATAGGAAGTTATGGCTCAGCGCCTGTAGCCCAAGTGGCTAAGGCACCAGCCACATACAACAGAGCTAGTGGGTTCGAATCTAGTCTGGGCCTGCCAAACAACAATGACAACTACAACCACAAAATAGCCGGCATTGTGGCAGGTGCCTGTAGTCCCAGATACTTGGGAGGCTGAGACAAGAGAATTGTTTAAGCCCAGGAGTTGGAGGTTGCTGTGAGCTGTTATGCCATAGCACTCTACCCAGGGTGACAACTTGAGGTTCTGTCTCAAAAACAAACAAACAAACAAACAAAAAAGGAAGTTATGCAAGGAAAAAATATATATATACATATATACACACACATATATAAATACTTTTTATACTATCGTGTTTACATAACTCATGGCTAAAATTTTAGAATGAAAGCCATACTGTAAAGTCTTTACTTGCGTCTATCTATATGTTTATGTATGCATGTATATATGCTATATGTATAAGATATTTTTCTACCCCTGGATAGTATTACCAAATTAATTTATAAAATCCTGTAAAAGAGGTCTATTCAAATTAGCTCACAGAAATTAAATATTCTTAAAACTATCAGAACTACAAACTTAGCCAAATGCTTTCCAAGTTCATGTAATTTAGGGAAATCTTTAGCAAAAAAGACTAGTTTAATACTATTGCTCATTGTATAAAACCAGCTATATAGTCTGAGTTATCAGCATTAAGTATAAGATTAACATATATTTTGTATATAACTTTTTTATGCTCATAAGACTTCCCAGAGGGCCTGAAAAAATCTCAAAATTTTTTTCTTTTACCTTGTAAAAAGAGATATTAAAATAATTAGGGTTGATGCATTGAATTGCATGAAAAATACTGTCAAATAAGAAGAGATGTTTAATCTTCCCTATATTTAGACAGGTATATGTATATATGTATACATACATTTGTATATACATAATATGTTACCCTTATATGGGTAAAAGCTGTTAGTATAAATATTTCAGAAATTGTATGAAGTTCTCAGAAATTTGTCATTACCTTGGTGTTCATAATGTGTCCTAGTATATTATTATTAATAATTTTGGTGGCATAATATTATCAGTCATAATTTTGGTTATTGTTTTAAAACCTTGTGTGCCACAAAAGAAAACCGATTTCCTTGTCAAATGAACTCTTATCGGATCTTTAAACCATGGCCATTTTAAGTCTCTTGGTTTTACTGATAGTTGTTTTACTCTGATTCATCTTGAAAGAGTTTGCCACCAGCTACAGTCCAGAGTGCTTTGTCTTCAGCAAAAAGGGACATCTTGGAGATGGATGGAGAGAACTATGCCCAGGTACTCTGGGGTATAGGCTTCTGATGGAATTGCTTAAATAAATTTGAGACCATACCACCAAACTGACTCAGGATTTCTAGAACCCTAGTGGAGAAGCTGATGGTTTCAGAAAACCACTATCCTAAGATCAAGCAGAACAAGAATTAATTACATTGGACTGAAAAAAACTCATGAAGGATAATGGTAATTTTTGTTTGGAATATTGTTGCCAGCTTTAAAAGGAATCCCTTTTCCTTTTTCTTTAACCAAGCTATGAATCACAACAATTTAATAGACCATACTTTTGTAAAAGGAAATTAAAACTTTTATCTTTTTCTCCCCATTTGATCCTTCCACAATGCGGGAACTCTTGTTGAATATTCTCACTTTCACGGCAATATAACTATTTGCACAAGTTCCATAAGAATCTGTCTTCTTTGTAACAGAACATATTGGAAGTACCGGTTATATAACCAAGGCTTTGACTGGAATGTCATATTTGAGAATGATGTGTCCAATATAACCAGACATTCTTCTTCTTCTTTTTTTTATTGAGACAGAGTCTTACTTTGTTGCCCTCAGTAGAGTGCTGTGGCATCACAGCTCACAGCAACCTCAAACTCTTGGGCTTAAGTGACTCTCTTGCTTCAACCTCCCAAGTATCTGGGACTACAGGCGCCTGCCACAATGCCCAGCTATTTTTTTGTTTTAACAAGCCTGGGCTGGGTTCAAACCCACCAGCTCTGGCAGCCCTGGTAGATGTGGCCGGTGCGGTAGCCACTGACCTACAGGAACCTCCTGACCAGACATTCTTAAGGACCTAAAGCTGACTTTTTGGAGCCGGTGCTCACAAAGCTCTTAGGAAAACCAGCCTAGTACCTGCTGTACATTGTCCTTGCCTCACAGATGAGTGGAAAAGGTCACTTCCTGGCAGGACCAGGAAACTGAGGATATTCTGGGGACTTAAAGAAGAAAGGATTCACCTAAATGTATAGGTACCACAGGCAAAATCTGGTGATGAGTTCTTGGCTTGGCTTCCTAGCATCAAGAGGATTTTAAAAGTATAATCTGAGATCCTTTAAGAAAAGTTTCAGCAAAGCAAACTTAAAAAGGCCTAGGTGGTCTTGTACCATTTTGCTGTACTTAAATAAATAATTAGGCCAAATCTAATGAGACCAGACATTTTGTCAACAAGAATAATCTTACTTTATCTCTGACCGAATAAGGGAGGTGCATGTAGAAACTTTATGTTTCAGTGGACAACTACAGCACACGCTTGTGGGCTATCAGATTTGGTCCTGCTCCTTGGCTGTAAGGTTCTGTTATCCACCTGTAAACTAGACTAGATGCAGCCATCTTGCACACTTTGTCAGGGCCCACTCTTCCTTTTGTGAACGTTGAGCAGGAGAAAGGCAGTGAAAGGAATGGGAAGATGAGGGTGGCCCTGTGTGCACGTGTGCATATGTACGGTGTGTGAGGAGGCACGACGAGTGGAAGGACCAGAAGCTAGACTGGCTGCTAGATGGGAAGGGGTGTGCACAGCAGTTTCCCTGTTGTTTCAAGCACCTGCTCCAGCTGGCTCCAGTGTACTCAGGGAGAGGTTGGCCTCACCCTAGTGTTATTCAGCATGCCACTGTCAGAGGATACTGAGTACAGCTGAGACACCCACAGCCCGATAAATCAGTCAGGGCAGGGGTCAGCACAATGACCTTCACCACATTGTGAGGTAGGGAAGACAGGGGCCTTCTAATGGAAGCTGATCTTTTTCCATAGGCCAAGGTTAGGCTCATAGAATGGACAGGGGGATAGGGCAGAATTAAATGGCTACTACATAGATCAAATCAATGGAATTGACCTCCTGCAAGGACCATATTTAAAAAAAGCCAAACCCACCATTCACCTCCAAGGACAGGAAAACAATTTTAAGAGCAGCAAGTATTGTGCTAAAAGCATTGCATGCAATGTTTCTTTTAATCCTCAACAACAATCCTATGAAGTCAGTATATTATTACTGTCTTTTGACAGAAAGGTAGTTCAGAGCCGGGACCTAGACTCAGGTCACATTTACCATGGCTAGCAGTCACTTTAAATCCTAGAGAACTGTGTGAGGTGGCTCCGAATATTTCTGAACTTCAAATGCAGTAGGAGAAACCAAAGCAAGGCAGAAAGTAGGAAACTGCTAATGAAAACAGGACAAGGCCCTTGTTGAAGGCAGTGGATGCTGTTTGGGGGCATCTGGAAGCAGAGAATAAGCAGCCCTCTGCCTGGCATCAGATAGCAGGTTTACCTAGCAGTGAGTTACCTAGGACAAATGGAATTCAGAAGTCCTTGATAAAGGCTTTCCATTTCACTGATGAAGAGAAGAGATCAGCAGCCGGAATTGTGTGTCACACGGGCACATGCTATACAATGACTATAGTATGGTGGTACTTCTGAGAAGGTGGATTTCAGGTCCTCCAGCAGAATCTCCTGGACAGACGGTTACCACATAGATTCCTGGGCCCCACCTCAGGCCCACCGAATTGGAATCTGACCCCAGATCTGCATTGTCACAGACTCTGCAGGGGATTCATGCTGAAGCGGAAGCAGCCGCGGAAACTGGTAATTGACTGGTCTGGCCTCACAGGTTCATGGCTCGTCTGTCCTTTAGTGTGTGTTGAGGGTGTGGGTGAAGCAGGAGGAGGTTTTCAAGGGCTGGATTGTACCTTAAGCATGTTCTTGACATCAATCATTTTTAAACCCTGCCTAAAATGCTGCCAAGTGAACACAGTGTTACATACTTAACCACTCCTTTACTTTAAAATACTTGGGGGTTTTTGCCATGCCATATCTAATGTTGGGATGACCATCCTTATGCACACTTTTCTCATATTTTGAATGATTACCTTAGATCAGTTTCTTATAAGAAGCATGGAAAGGACTACGAACATTTTCTTAGTTCCCAACATATAGCACTAAATTGGATTTTCCATTTGAGCTGATACCTATACCGTTGAAGAGCGTCCATTTTACCACAGCACTGCCAACATTTCAATCCTTGTTTTTCTTTTTTCCTTTCTTTTTTTTTCTTTTGTAAGAAAGAGAGTCTCAATCTGTTGCGCCAGCTAGAGTGCTATGGCATCAGCTTAACTCAAAGCAACCTCTAACTCCTGGGCCCAAGTGATCCTCTTGCCTCAGCCTCCAGAGTAGCTGGGACTACATGTGCCTGCCATGAGGCCAGGCTAATTTTTCTATTTTTAGTAGAGACAGAGTCACTCTTGCTGAGGCTAGTCTCAAACTCTTGGCCTCAAGAGATTCTCCTACCTTGGCCTCCCAGAGTGCTAGGATTACAGGTGTGAGCCACCATGCCTGGCCTCAATTTCTTCATTTTAAACAAGGAAATTAAAGCTGGATTGTAGAAGTGACTGTGATCTGTCTGAAGTTATAATCCCCGTCAATGCCAGAGTTCAAACAAGAACCCAGGGAGCTCTTATGCATAGGCCAAGAGTTTGGCACTGCTAAGTTCTTTAATCTCCAACCAGGTAGGAAGGAAAAATCAAGTCTGGAACACCTTTCTCTTTCTGTCCCAATCTCCTTGCCAGTTTTGCCTTCACCCAGACTAGCAGCTCATATTTCTGTGCTTTTCATGGTTTTACTGCCTCTAAAGCCAGGGCTTCTCTTCCCTGTGCTCAAGTCCCATATCCTTTCTGAGCCCTGCTTTGATTAGGCATAGCTGAGTGTGTATTGAATGTATTATAGCTACAAGGGTGGGGGAGCAGTGGGACAAAGGTGAGGTGACAGCCAAGGGGAGGGACCAAGGCCTGCCAGCCCTGTCAGAGCGTGGGTGCACATGAGTGAGGAAACAGTGGGAGGGTGGGTGGGGCCAGGTGACAGGGGAGAGGGGTGCAGGGGACAAGCTAAGCAGCCACCCACTGCTACTGGGACTCCAGCTGTTTGCATCAGAGAGCTGTGCTCTGGCTTCAGGGGATCCCCAGCTAAAGGGGATCACAGGTAACACTGCATGAGTATGTGAGCATGTTTCTTTTTCTGGGGAGATAGTCCGTTAGTGTTTATTACATTTTCAAAAAGTGTATGACCTCCAAGAAAGCTCAAGAAAGAAAACTCAGGAAATGTGGAAAGCCACCTAGAAATATAAACTGTCTTTTGTAGTGTATACATTTTTACCATCTCATAGCTCTGGAATCTGGACTGTAGAAGTAGGGAGAGAGTGAATAACTATAGTTAGTCTTTGTCAAGATAGCTGATTGACTGATAGATGACAGATAGATGGTAGACACATGCCACAAGGACAGATAAGTAATCCATAGGGAGAATGAACACATCTACACTCAGCAAATAGGTACGGTAAAGAATCATTGCTTATGCCACCTACATTTTTTCATTCTTCACTGTTGGAGTGGGTGATCAGGGAGCTGACAGGAGGAGGGAAGCCTGGTTGCTGAGGTGTTCAGAGTCATTGCCCTACAAGGACGATCAGAGACAAAGATAAAGTCTTGGTAAAGTGACGAAGCCAGTTAGTGGGAAAACGGGATTTGGTTTCACAACTTTTCCAGGATGAACTCTTGCATAAGATGGGACACACTTGAAAACAATCACAGAGAGCCCTTATTAAACATTTAGTGGGTGTCAGGCCCTGTGCTAAGCACTTTACAAGTATTATCTTGTTTACTTTTCATGCCAGCCCTGGTTTGGACATAGGTTCCATTTGACACGGAGGATACGCAGGCCCAAGGATGCTAAGTCACTCTGCCCAAAGGACACAGTGGAGAGTGGAACAGTGGTACCAGAGGCCAGGCAGCTGGGTCCACAGCCGCAGCACCTGAGACCTGGGCATGAATGGACCCAGGACCCCGCTCAGCCTTTGAGAGCAGTGATGTTGTGCAGTCAGAATCAACCCCATCTCTGTTTTACAAGGAAGGACTAGACCCCACTATCTTAGCCCTACTGTTCTCTTGGATTTTAAAAGGATAGTATTGTGTATACACTTGAAATTATCTAGGCTGGTTGTTCACAAAGTAGAGTGACAATAATAGCAACTGTAGTAATACCTCCCATTTATTGAGCATCTAATATAAGTCAGACACTATATAAAAGGCTTAACAGTCATTTTCTTAATTTCATCCTTACAATAAGCTTTTAAGGTGAGGGAAGACTGGCATGCCCATTTTACAAATGGGGTAATGAGATACAAGGAGGTTTATAAAAGCTGCCTGAACTCAGCCGGTGAGCACAGGTGGGCTGGACTACACCCACCTTCTTTCTGCTTCTCTGCCCCTTGCTGGCTGATGCAGGGCACAGAGGTACAGGTCTTGGATTCCTTGTTGGGGCCTGCCTGATGACTGAGGAATAGGAAATACCCAGGGAGCTTACTGCCATAGTCTAAAGGAAAGGAAGGAAGGAAGGAGAGAAGAAAGGAAAGAAGGAAGAGATGGAAGGAGGAAGGAAACATGGATGGAAGGAAGCATCACTATACATCAGCCAGCACCAAGATGTTGATGAATGATTCAAATACACATCTATAATTTCAAAAACCTTATACAAGAGAGGCACTGGCCACTGGCCACAGTGCTGTGAGTCAGTCTGCCCTGATCCAGTCACTCCAGGATTTAATCAGAGGTACGACCCGTGTCTTTTTGGAATTTAGCTACGGTCTTTGAGGACAAAGCTCACTGCCTCATAAACTGTTCTTGAGAGATTCAAGTAAATATGGGAGCACACTCATTTGGTTACAATCCCCGGTCCCCTTAGCTCTCTCTCCTCTCAAGGTTTTAACTTTGAATCCGGAAGCCCAAAGGCTTGGAAGGCATGAAGCACAGGACACAGTAGGGACAGACAGCTCCAAGCACAAGATTAGGAAGGGGAGGATATGGCCGTGGCTCAGGGCCATGTCTGGAAAATCCTTGCAGAAAAGACGCTAAAAGTCTTGTCAAGTTCAGAGCGCTAAGCTGGATGCAGAGTCTGAGAGGCCTTTGGCAGCAAGAGCGCATAGTCAGTGTTCCAAGCAAGCAAGCAGGGGGTCAGGACTGGGCACAAGCCAGGCATGTGGGCCTGTCACCTGGGTCCTGACAACCAGACATGCACAGAGGTCAGGAGTCCATCTGAACAGCTAGGAGGTCAGTTGAGGCAAGAGGAAACAGTCCTGGGAGCGATCCAGAGCCCTGGTGGGGCTGAGAAGAGCCTCTCCCACATGACCCTCCCTATGAGCTTCAGAAATACCCAAGCAAGGGAGCAGCTCCCTGCAGGCTGAGTGGGGTCCTGGGTCCATTCTCTGGTACAGCCCAAGGGCTGAGCTTTAACCAGGAAGAGTGGGGGGACCCCAGGGGACTGTGGCCATTGATGGTGTCCCAGAAGCCAGGCTGACCCCATAGTAACCTTTCTTCCAGGACAATCTCCAAAATCAGCTGTTCAGTTCTTAAAGGGTTCCCTCTCCTAAACCAACTGCCTTTTTGGGTCTGGCATTTCCTTTCATTTTAGATAATAAAACTTTGTGCATCTTAGTCTGGAAAATAACATGCATACCTTGAGGGAAACATTCTGTGCTGGGGATTGCGTTACAAAGGCAGCTTCCCCCACATATTCCTCAGGGGCCGTTCCGCAATGAGCACGGCCTGTGATGTTCTTGCCCTCATTCCCCATCCTGCCTTTCTCACCCTCTCAAGTCTTACCTGTGACTCATACTCTGAGCTACATTGTCACTGCTGAATGCTCAAGACCTAGTCTCTTTATGGGAACTGCTTAAAGAAGTCCACATTGGAGGATGCTAGAGAAACCCTCACCTACCGGCCAACTCTCACCCAGTGCTCCTCCAAGAGCCACCAAATGTAGAGAGGGCGGGTCCACAAGTGGATTCTCACGAGCAGCCCTCTACCTGGGGTCGGTGTGTTTGCCAACTGGTCCCATGTAGGCTTGGCAACTAGAAAACTCAAACTAGAGAGTAAATAGGCCCCAGGGGAAGATGTACCAGGGAATGTATCTGATCTCTTTTGTTAGTTCAAAATTATTTTATTTTCCTTTCAGGTTCTTGACTCTGTGCTAGATGGCAGGAGTGGTCAAGTAAATGAGGTTTCCCTGTATTCTTTATACAGTAGCACCTCTGGAAATTGACCACCCCAAGGACTGGAAAAATCTGGTCAACATACAGAGATGGTCAACATAAGGAACTGCCATTGAGTTCAGGTGGCACATGTCCAATCTATGAAAATTACGTCAACTTAAGGATGTGGTCAATGTATGGAAATGGTCAGCTATGGAGGTCCTATTGTATGATACATGGGGTTTTATTTCTTTGAAATTTTAAATTCTTTCTTTCTTGAGGTTGTAGCAGTTGTGTGGTGTGGTCATCTCAGTGGAGCAGATTCCATATTATGCTCCTTTCAGCAGGCTGAAAACGACCACTGGTTCAGTGCAAACTAGTCTAAGGCGAGACTAGAAAAACCAGAGTTTTAGGTCTCACTTTATTGCTTCAAGCTGTGTGACTCTCACAAGGTTGGAAACAGATGCACTTTCAGACTGTCAGATCTGCTGGGCTCCTCACAGAACCTTCAGACCCAAACTCCTACTTTACCTCTAAGGAAGGAGGGTGTGTCCACGGTTACTATAGAAGCTATTGGCTAATCTGTAAATATCTCTTCCACAGGAGACCTTATGAAATGATTAACATCCTGTGTAGGGACGTGTGCATTTATAACCCAATTCATTCCTTAGAAGATTTGAGCAAGCTTACAATGCAAGGTAAATACACATAAAAAATAATAAGGAAGAAAAGAAAAATGAGGCAAGGGGTACGTCAGGGCAAAGATGGAGCCAGGCTTAAGGTCAGCACCCAAGATGTACACCCATAAAACCTGTGTGCTTCATATGACATGGCTATAAGATTGGATGAAATATGACAGCCCTGTGTGGCTCTGCTTTCTTCTTCTCTAGGCCTTATCACTCAATCACCATATGCCACTCCCCTTTCTAGGCATCAGTTTTCATTCTGTCAAATGGGCAAATCCTGCCTTATAAGATCTTTGTGAGGATCTAGTTAGGTCTTGTATGTAAAAGAGGCACTCAAAAAGTGAAGTGGGACATGCAGGAAACCTATCATTTCACGTTCTCAGCTGTCTCCTTGTCATGCATGCAACATTACTCACTTTGCATTGGCCAATACAGCCACCAGATCGAAAAACCAATTGTTTTTTTTTTAGAGACAGAGTCTCACATTGTTGCCCTCGGTAGAGTGCTGTAGCGTCACAGCTCACAGCAACCTCCAGCTCTTGGGCTTAGGCGATTCTCTTGCTTCACCCTCCTGAGTAGCTGGGACTACAGGCACCCACCATAACACCCAGCTATTTTTTGTTGCAGTTTGGCTGGGGCTGGGTTTGGACCTGCCACCCGTGGTATATGGGGCCAGTGCCCTACTCACTGAGCCATAGGCACCGCCCTGAAGCAGCAATTATTGATCAAAGTGAATTCTGTACACATTCTTAAGAAAATCAAGCCCTGCCCAAATACTAGGGAGCCTTAAGACCCTTCCCAAGCTCAAATTATACCCATTTCCATTACTGTACCTTTTTTCTCCTTTCCTTGCTTTGATTTGGGAAGAAAAATCATGACATTTAGAAAGGAGCAGCAGGGAATGTCAAATACTAATGTAAAGTTTAAGTTTTAGTTTAGAAAATTTCTGTCTTGTAGACTGAAGTGATGGCGGACAACAGAGAGGAGAGAGCAGGGTTGAGGAAGAAGAGTAGCCCTTTTGAGGGTCTCTCTGGCTGCAGTCTGGCAGCACTGCCCCTCCTGTGGCTCAGAGGGTTTCCCAGCCTTCAATGTTGGGTGTAGAATAAGGCATCTGGCGGGCGCAATAGCTCACACTGTAATCCTAGCACTCTAGGAGACCAAGGTGGGTGGATCACCTGAGCTCAGGAGTTCTAGACCAGCCTGAGCAAGAGTGAGAACCCAACTCTATTTAAAAAACAGAAAAACATTAGCTGTATGTGGTGGTGTGCATGCCTGTGTAGTCCAGAGATGCAGGAGGCTGAGGCAAGAGGACTTCTTGAGCCCAAGAGTTTAAGGTTGCTATGAGCTATAATGACCCAGTACTCTACCCAGGGCAACAGAATGAGACTCTGTTTCAAGAAAAAAAAAAAAAAAAGAATAATCTTTCTGTGTTCATCTTCTGAACACAAGCCAG
This sequence comes from Otolemur garnettii, assembly GCF_000181295.1. Classification (NCBI taxonomy): domain Eukaryota; kingdom Metazoa; phylum Chordata; class Mammalia; order Primates; family Galagidae; genus Otolemur; species Otolemur garnettii. The sequence continues at coordinate 4,864,875 of NW_003852407.1, read as the reverse complement.
AATTTTAGCTAAAAGTTCACCAGTGGTCCAGAATAGGCCAACTGCAATTCCAGAGAGTGAGAGCGGGCACAGGAGCCACTGAGTCTGTATAAGAGGAATTTTGGGGGCCTTAGCCAGCTTTCCCAGCATAGCTTTTGCCTATAAACTGAGGGTACTCACCAAATAGAGCTTTTCAATAAGAATAGTGATAGAAAGAAGAATCATATAGATACCATATAATGAACATTATAGACACTATGTTTGATTTGGGTTTGAACATGAAAAGGTCACTTGGAGGAAAGTAGGTCCAGAAATCTCCTTGGGAACTCACTGGGCCCACAAGGCAATAAGGATTGCCAAAGCCTACTGACCCTGGGAGGTGAGCAAGTAAGCAAAATGGCAAGAACCCGGCTGTCCCATGAGAAAGGCAGCCTGGAGCTGCAGCTAGGAGTGGGGACTCTGGACACTGCACCCTGGCTCTGCCATCGATCACTGTGTGACCTGAAGGAAGTACTTTAGCCTCTCTCTTCCTCAGTTTCTTTATCTTTAGAAGTTGTTGGGTGGGTTACCTGAGGCAATATTTGTTAACTGCTTAGAACATGCCTGGACACATATAAAGTACCACATAACTGTGTTAAACATATCTACTTGTAGGTCAGTGCCCGCCTCTGCAGCTCCCAAACCAAAACAGACCAATGGCAAGTTCCCAAATGTGTGCCCTATCCTGCAGGAGAAATTCAAATGTCATTCTGTGTCAACCAAGGGTGGACACTGGGGGGTGGAAAGAGGGTCCAGAGTTTGAAGGAGGTAGGGAACTGGCAATATCCCCAGTGCTCTGGGGAATGTCCCTGCTTCCTTTTGCTTCGAGGACTTTGCCAAGGAGGAACACACAAGCTCGATAAATCTGTGCCAAGCAGGAACGAGATGGTATCTGGGCCGGACAAGCTGACAAGTTAAATTTGCCCAGGTTACCACTAGTGGCAAATGTTGGCTCCCACTCTGTCCCTCCTTTCTGTTTACTTTTGGTGTATTTGTTTTAGTTGCCACCAAGGGTGCCCATCAGAAATGACAGGCAATTTGCCCTTGGGGAGGCCTGCAAAGTTGTCAGGCAAACAAACACTGGCTACCTTTCTCATAACTCTGGCCTTAACAGGATGACTGTGGGACTGAAGCTATGTCCCAAAGCCATGGGTCTATATGCTCAGGAGTGGGGCTGAAGGCAGAGGCAGTCTATCCTCTAGCCCTGCCTCTAGAGGGCTTCATGTCCTTAGGCAGGAACTTCTTCCTTCCTGGTCCTCACTGTTGTTGGTAAATGAGGGTTTTGGAGGATTTGGGGTAGGAGTAGGAACTTGAATGGTCTTTTTGGCTCGTTCATCTGTGAGTTTGGGGAAGCATTCTGGGGTTAGAGCTGCAGAGCTTTGAACGGCTGCTGGCTACCTTCTCCTGCTCCTGGGCCCTCTGCAGTATCTTGGTTTTTATTATTAACTGCACAGCAGGGTGTTCGTTCATTCAACACACGCATGAAGTGTCCCCATGTCCTTGGCCCTGCCCTGATGGGAAGAGAAGAAAGTAGACTACAAAAGCAGGGGTTGGCAAGAGGAAGTCAGGTGGAGGGTGTCACACTTGGCCTTCTCTACCTCTCTACTCTGTTCATCCATCCTAAGGTTTGAAGCACCTGGAGTTGCAGCTAGGAGTGGGGACTCTAGAACAGACACCGCCTCTTGGCAGTCTTAGTGATGGTCTGGAATGGGGAATGAAGCTTCTGGGGAAGGGATGGGCTGGCAGGGCACAAAGTTGAAAGCAAGTCCCCCAGGGCCTCCTACACACTGTGAGCTCCCCAGAGGCTGGGGTGGTGGTAAGAAGGTGGGGAGGAAGGACAAGGGCCCAGCCAACTACACCATTTCTTTCTTTCTCAGCCTGGACCAGGAACCTCTGCAGCCTTGGCAAGTCCCTTCCCCTCTTCTGGCCAGTCTCCCCATCTGAAATACACCCAGAGGAGATGACAGTTTTACAGTTCAACTGTCCTGCACAAGCCTTGGAGTGCGGACAGGGATACAGAGAGAGTTGAGCCTACTATTGCCCTCAGGGTGCACAACCCATAACCTCACTTTGCTTAACTGATTAACTTATTGAGCACCTACAGTATGCCAAGTCCTTGTTAACCTCTCCCTACTAGATCAGAAGCTTCTGGAAGGGGTAGGGGTCAATGGCTTATCCATTTTTGTTTTTCTTCTCTGTCCCCTTTTCCTCACATATAAAATACCTGCACATGTGGAGGTTAAGGGCATGAACCCTGGAGTTAGACTGCCTTGTTGTGAATCCCGGTCTTCCACCTACCAGCCTCGATTTCCTTGTCTACAATATGAGAAGAATAATTCCTATCCAATAGGATTCAATTAAGTAATACTTTTAGAACTTTAGCACAGGGCCTGGCACATAGAAAGTGGCAAACAAATGTTTGTAAATAAAAGGCTTATCAAGGTGAATGGAGCTGAATTGCTTCTGGTCAGAATTCATCATTGCAAGAGAGTCACCTGTATTTGGCTCCCTGGCTACTCTAAATCATGTATGCATTGATTTATTCACCAGGGCACTGTGTCCATAGTGCAAAGATCACTTTACCATAGCTAAGCTCAACTATCCTAAATTTCCAATCAGTAAGGTCCAAGTTCATGAGCTTGTACGATTACCAAAACTATTATTTTTATCATTCATTCAGCTTCTTTATTCTCCAAATACTGTCTTAAAAATGCAAGAGTAGCCTGAATGATTTGAATTTCTCCTGCTTTTACTCTTTGCCAAAATGCTGACCTCATCCCATGCGCCATACCAACATTCACAAACCAGCTGACACCCAGCAGGCAAGCCCCCAGAAGCATGGAGGACAGAGGGTTCACAGAGCCCTGGGGAGCTGACAACAGTGGGCCTCCAGCCCCTATGGACCCTGATCTGTGGGGCTGTGGTCTGGCAGCATAATGCTTGGCAACACTGCAGAATGACAAGAAGCCCTGCAGGAAAAGACATGCCTGTCTTTTGCAACATGTTCAAATATTGGTTGAGGGTAATGAATGGAAAGAGTCACTGCATTAATCGCTCTGATCTGGAGTTGCCAATTTGGTTCATGCTTAGACCTACCTCCGGATCCACAGCCTCCTCAGGCACCATGACTGGGCTTGATGTGACCAAAGATGTCACGCTCATATGGTGGTCATTTCTGGCTGACTGCCTTGGAGAAAGACTTTGTTAGCATACAAAGTCTTTGAGAAAGAGCTAAACAGCTAAATCTCAAGCACCCATGGAACCTAGGGTCTTCTTCCTTCTTCTAAAAGATGTACTAATTCAGCCCTCTTGCTGGGGGCTTGTTCATTCATCTCACCAGTATTTACTGACCACTGAGATGAGGAGCTGGGAAGTGGGTTAGAATTCCGGCTCTGCCACTAACAAGCAGTGTGACCTTAGGCATGTCACCTCTCTCTCTGGGGCTCAAGGGCCTCACTTTTAAAACTGGGACAGGGCTGATGATGCTTATAGTCTAGTTTTGTTGAAGATTCCAGTTATCTAATCTATTAAATAATACTGCTTATGTACAGATTGAGGCAGTGTTGGTCAAAGAGTTTCAAGCTTGTAAAAAACACAAACTCAGCAACCTACAAAGCAACTTGTGGCCACAGGAAGGGTTTCTGGTTTGCTGCCTGAAAATGTAAGAACCCCGAGCCTTGAGATGAATGAGAAGTGGAACTGGTCACAGGGCCAGACACAGGGCAAGGCAGTGGCAGATCATGCTGGTCTTCTTGATGAGATATGAGGAATCCCTGAAAGAGCCTGGCCCCAAATATCTGCTCTCCACCCCCAAACTGGGATCCTGCGTCTGGAATTCTACCCTTTGAAACCAAGTTTTATTTTAGGGGGCTTGTCTTTGATTGCAGGAATCTCCGAGCAAAATGCAGACAGCCAAGAGAAGGGTGTGGTTCCCATCCTTCTAAGGTTGCCTGAGTGCCAGCAGGGGCCCTGGTGCTGAGGCCGGAGGACGAGGGGAACTCTGAAGGGATCCTAACGGGGGCTGTGTGGGAAGGAGTGCCTCCTGGGTTGAGTCAAGGTCTCCTTCACTATACTAAGTCCCAGGGGGCCTGAGGGAGGGGGTAGGGAAAGAGGAAGAGCACGCACAAGGTCTGCATTCTCCGGGAGGGCTGGGAGTGGGAGAGTTGAGGGCAAGAGCCTGGTGCCTCCCTTTGGCTAACCGATTCCTCCGGAGGAGCCAACACGGAGGGGGGAAGAAGGGAAGGCGGGTCAGGAGACAGGGTGGGGCTGGGATGGGGGAAACTGTAAACCAACGGGGCGGATTCACAAAAAATTCCCGAGTGTAGTGGCAGAGGGTGCTGGGCAGCACCCCAGTTCGCAGGGCCCACGCCCCTCCAGCTGCTCGGCCTGCTCAGACTGGTTCGCTTACCTCTCCCTCCCCGCCAGTCCCCTTCGCCTGATCCCTGAGAAAGCAGAATCGGGAACGTGAAGTAACCACAACCGCTCCTCCCCGCCACAACCGCCCGGGACTGCACGCCCGCCCGCAACCCCAGGCGCCCCGCCCCAACACCGCCGACCCCGCCCCTCCAGAACGCCCCGCCCCCAGGAGCCTCGCCCTCCTGCCGGGTGTCGCGGGGCCCCTCCTTCCCTGAGCCCCTCCCGCGGCTGCAGCCTGTTCCGGCCTCTCCTCCGCTTTCTCACACCGCTCCAGCCCGACCTCCTCACCCGCCCGCCTCCCCTGTCCGCGGTTACCCGGTTACCGCCCGAGAGGCCGGCGCCGGCCAGGGCGGGCGGGACCTGCTCTGACCCGGCAGGGGCGGAGCGGGCCGAGAGGGGAGGGCGCAGAGCCGGACCCCCCACCGCTGCCGGCCGCCCACCCGTGCAGGGCTTCGTGCCAGGCCCAGTGCACGCCGCAGGCCGCCAGCCAGGCTGCAGCTATCGGCTGGGTGGAGGGCAGTGCCAGCTGCGGGCGCCCCTGAGGCGCAAACACCAGCCTCCTTCCCTGACAGCAGCAGCACCTTCTACCGGAAACCAGAGCCGCGGGGAGCCGGGGAAAGGTCTAGTCTAGTTAGGAGCCGGGAAGCCAGGGGCTCCGCTGAGATGCAAGGCTATACACTGAAGCCCAGGTACCTTATTTTCCGAGTGACCTCGGACAGGTTACTTCTGTATGCCTCAGTTGTTGAATCTGTAAAATGGAGATAATAATAGTGCTCACCTCACTGAGTTTTGGTGTCTGGCACATAATAAGTGCTACATAAATAGTAGTTACTACCTCTTGCCAACATTTGAGGTTTGGGAGAGGAACGTTTAAGTTGATGTGTCATTAAGGATCTGTTAAGCACCTACTAGGTGCAAGGTATGGTGCAAGAGACCTGGAGTTAGATTTGAGGTTGAATCCCAGCCTGTTACTTGGTAGCTGAGTGTGAATTTCAGAAAGGCATTCTCCTCTCTGAATCTCAGTCCCCTCACAGTACAACAGGGGCAGTAATGCTCATGCTGCAGAGCTAATGCGCGGATTAAAGTAGACAATCTAAGGAGTGTCCAGGGCAGTTCTCAGCACACAGTAAGGCCTCCCAGTAAGTCAGAGACATGGGGAAGAGTAGGAGGGTACAGATGAAAAGGACAGGCTCCACTTCTGCTCATCAGAGCTTAGGGAGGGTAAGATCTCTGAAAGAAAAATGCCACCAACTCAGGGAAGGGCTACTGGAGGGCAGGCCTTAGTGTCTATGAGAGTGAAAGTGCTAAGGGTGGGATCGTGGACACTGGTTGGAGAAGTTTCTGAACCGGGCCTCTCAGCCTGTCCCACTGGAAGCTAGGTGCCAGCCACTGGCCTTGAGAGGGGGTGTAGGTGCTTCAGCATGACCGATGTCTGCATCTGCTTTATTGGGAAGGGCTTGGAGATGGCTTGGCTTGGCCATCTCTCTCCCATCCTGACAGCACAAAGGAATGGAAAGAACAGCTGGAAAATGAGCCCTGTGCAAAATCTCCACCCTTTATAATGACTGTGAATGTGGTGGAACAGTCACTGCCCTGGGCTGTGGCTGTGTGACTGTGGAACTGGGTTCCCTCATCCGTAAAATAACAGACTGGCCAGATGTGTTCTAGGCTCCCTGAATTACAACTCTTCTTCCTTCTTGAAAACAATCCTTGCTGTGATCCACAGGAATGTGAGAGAGAAGCCACTCCTGCTTATGGGTGCAGGGCCTGCCTTCAGTTCTGTCCACTACTCCGTGCACAGGCTGGTAGCTCTCGATAGTGGAGTGGAAATGAGGTGGGGCTTAACCCTTGGACAGACTCCCCAAGGCAGCCTGGGAAGATCAGCTGTCCCATTGAATATGACTCTTAGAGCTGGAAGGAGCTTTACAAGCAGGGGTCTGGCCATCTCATTTATAGACTGAGCAAACAAAAGCCCAGAGAAGTGAAAAGACTTGCCCAAGATCATGTTTCTGGAGGGGCAGAGCCACTTTTCAACCCACTGCACCATATTGCTTCTAATTTAGTTAATACCAACATTAAAAAACCCTTAAGCTGGTGACCAAGGCAAATCAAAATTTCTCACAAAAGCAAAAAGTGCATTAGCTTTGCTACCAGAAAAGAAAGTACTTTGGGAAGTGAGAAAACCAATTCAAACAGCCCCAACAACTGCCATAAATACCACTGGAGGCTAGAGGGGGTTCCTGGTGGGCAGTGGGTGCGGCTCCTGTCAGGTCAGAGGGATTTGCCTGTGTGATCAGTGCTGCAGACTCCATGAAGAGAGTCCAAGGACACTGGGCTCTGAGTACTAATATGCATTTTTATTCTGCAATAATTTTCATACTGAGTTCAAGAGGCACCAGCTCCAAGTACATAAAACCAAATCAAATTAAATTAATTGATTTTATTGAAACCTGCTGCAGTTGTATTCAAGCCCATAGCCAGGGGCATGACCCTCATGAAATACCAAAGGGGCTTTTGAAATAATTAAATTAATCACACCCAGGGTTATGAACAAGGGCTTGCTCCTGTACGCAGAGGCAGGCACGTCCCCGGTCATAGCCATGGGCGGGAAAGGGGTATGTGGCTGTGACACAACCACAAAATATGGTGCCACCTATGCAAGCCAAAGACTCAGATGTCTCATTTTGGGGTAAGCCTTTATGCTCATTTGGCAAACACACACACACATACACACACACCCATACACACAGTTACACCACTAACTCACATGCTCACATATAGACACGTACTCTCTCCAGTGAGCATTCCCTTCTCTCTCCCTGACTGCGCTTGGCTCAGGCCCAGTGTTCTCCTCCTCCTCCCCTGACCCTCCCTCCAGCACGTACACTCTGTACTTGGACAATGCACTTTCTTGTTGGTTATTGTTTCATGAGGGACCCTCCTGCATCACTAAGCAAAGGCTAAAAGCCCCTTGAATGCAGAGGATGGGCCTCGGCCTTCTCTGGATCTCTCAGGAAGCTCAGCATAACCAGGCAGGGAGTAATTTCCAGTTTAAGAGCTTTGCACATGGAAGGTGGCCCTACTGTGTGCTGGCCACTGTTCACATGACTTTCCACATATTATCTTACCTAGTCCTGACCGTCCCTCCTGCCCAAAACACATCCTGAGTTGGGATCATTGTTGACTTTCTTTTACAGACAAGATACTGAGGCATGGAGAGGTCAGATCACTTGCCCAAGGTCACTTGGCTATGAGAGGGAGCAGAGCTATATTGCTTCCCAGTATCTTAAACCAAAACAAATTCCACACACCCTGCTGCTAATCAAAAGATGGCATCACCCTCCATTTGAAGACAGTCCCACAGATAAGAAAGGGCATAAAATTGCAGCACACTAGTGGAAGGGAAATTCACGAACCCTTCATTTTACAGAGGAGGGAGGAAATTTGCAGGCCAGCAAGGAGAGGGTTCTTGTTCAAGGTCACAGGCAACTGTCAACCCTCGGCTCAGAGCAGCTCTGCCTGGAAGAAACATTACTGATTACTCATGCGTTTGGGGCTGAAAACACTCCAACTTAGCCTGTCCTTTAGGAATACCTCTAGGGAGCAAGTGGGAGTACAGTGAGGGACCTGGCCCTATTGGGCATCAAACCTCCAAACCATGGCCTCGTTGGCATCTTTTATGGCCCTTGCCTTAACCTTTGTGGACATCCTCAAAAACAAAGCTTGTCCTTCTATTCCTGTTGCATTAAGAGCTTCCAAAGCTACTCAGCCTCCCTCTCTGCCTTATACCCTCTTACTACCAAATGCTATGCTCTCCAGTTAACCTCAAAATAGAGCTCTGGATGTTGGCCAGCGTGAATCTTCCCCCTAAGTTGAACTGCTTGATACTGACAAGGAACATGAGCATCATAACCGTGACAGCCACTCTTCCCGGAGTCTGCACAGCTCTGTGCAGGGCATACATACTGCTGTCCCATTCAATCTTACAACAAAGTCCTTTTACAGGTGTTTCTCATATAAAGGGAAGGGAGGACTAGTAACTGGTGGGGCTGGTCTTTCTCTCCCTCTTTTGGAAATTATCAACTATTTTTATTAATAGTACAGCATACCCATCTAGCACATCTGCATAATATATTTTCCTTGTATTTTTTGACTGATACTCTTTGATTCCCCCTTTATAGAAGAATGCTTTTAAAAACTTATAGTTAAATATACATGTAACATAAATGTTGCTATTTTAACCATTTCAAGTGCACAATTCAGTGGCATTAAGTCATTCACAATGGTGTGCAACCATCATCACTGTTTCCCGAACTTTTTCTTCAACCCAAGCAAGAAGTAATCACTAACCAATAACTTCTCAGTCCTACCCTCCTCCAACCCTTGGTAACCTCTAATCTCCTGTCTCTATGAACTTGCCTATTTATGTATTTATTTTGGACAAATAAGAGCCTGAGGTAGCAAGAATTTTCCGATTCTAGATGCTTCCCCTAAGTAGAATCATACACTATTTGTCCTTAGTGTCTGCAAAGCCAGTTCTCTTAGTAAGCCAGACTCAGCTTTTTAAACCCTCAATTTCATATCTGCTGAAGGGGACACAGGGACCCAAGTCCTGCCTCCTTCACAAGGATGTTGCAGTGGTGGGAATGCTGACATCAATGATATCATCCCAGGGAGCTCAGTGTCCCCACTACTTAGAGGCAGAAGCGTCTTGTGTAGTCCTGAGCTTTGCCAATAGGACTGTCGAAGCAGCACATTAAGGAAAAAGAAAAGGGGATCTACAGCAGGGAGATGTGGCAGAAAGTGACCCGAGTACCTCCTGGGCCAGGCCACTGCACTGCCACAGACAGCCAAGGGCCAGCTTTGGGTGGACCACATTGGGCACTACATTTGCTGAAGCAGCCCCAGAAATGGCTATCCATACTGAACAAGCCCTTTGGGTGTCTCCCTTGTACTGAGCTAGGAGGTGACTCAGTTGTTTTGTCTTTACTGAATGGAGAGAAGCTCTTGAGATTGTTCACCTACACCTGGCACCCAACCCAAGGATTCCCTGCTGAGCCCTGTCACCTTGGCCTCTGAACCCCATCCTGCCTTTCCACCAGAGATGTCTGCCTGCTGTCTGCACAGTGGCTCTCTGGAGTAGTCTGTGTCTGGTCCTTCCTTGGCTGGAGACAATGTCTGGACCCTTCCTCCACCCTCACAAGCCTTTTTCCTGCTACTGAGTCTCCACTTCGAAAGCTTTCCACGGACAAGTGATCTCTGGGCCTAGCCATGCACCTGCTCTTGCTACCCTCCTGGTCCAGCCCGCCCCTTCCACAAGCTACAGCCTGCCGGTTTCCTCTGCCCTTTTCACCTTTTAACGCCCAAGCCCAGCTATTCTGAGCCTTTGGCCCAGCTCCTTCCTCTTTCCAGCAGCTCCAATACAAAGGCCTCCATTTCTTGCCTTCTCTCTTTAGAGTTTACTGTTACCCAGCCCTATTAACAACCTCCCGCCAATGCACCCTGAATGCACTGCAGCATGTGGCACTGAGGTATGGGGGACCCCAAAGGCAGCAAGGCCCAGCACAAACCCACTTGGAATGCTTGAGCTACCTACTTGGAAATGTTACATGCAGGCCATTGCGTTGATAGATTGTGTGTATGAGAGTGTGTGTGTGCACACGCGTGCCAATAGACTCTGGGTCCTTCCAAAAAGCTTTTCCAAGCAATCTTTCTCCACTTGCCAGAAACAAAGAATCAGCAAGGGTGAACCCCAGCAGGATTAATAATCCTTTTCAAGTTACCCAAGTTTCTTATTTCTCTTATAACACAGCAGCCACTGGATTTCAATTTTTCTTTGAGAAGATGCTAGGGCAATTACTGCAGATCTTATAAAATTATACTGAATGGTATGTGAAGAAGCTAATTTTGTATATTTGGCTCCATGGAAAGTTTTCCCTAAGAGCAACAACAGTCAGATAAAGATGCCTGCCCACATAAAACAGTTTTAGTTAGGGATTCAGATCCCTTTCAGAGTGTGGAAAAGAAAGTGGGAAGGGGAAAGAACTATAAAAAGGAAACAGAAGTCTGTATGCTTTGATTTACCCTTGGTGACCAAGAAAGTGCACTCTCAGGGTGCTATGGTCAATATTCACTTCATTGAGCTTATCATCTGACCCTGACCCATACGGAGCCCAGGCTAGAGCCTGGCACAAGGCCTAGTGCAACGTGAGGGGTCCAGGGTGAAGGCCAGGATGACCAAGCTGTCCTGGGCCTCCTGGTTAGAGCTCTACTGCAAGGCAGCCCTCGGAAGAGGTTTGCTTGCTGCAAGATGACCTCCTGTACCTCTGTGCCAAAGCTTTTGTATCCAGAAGCTCTGGGAAATTTTCATTTAACAGATACAGAGTCAATATACAGATTTGTTAAACATGACACAAATTGCACAAGTCATGAAGTGGGAAAAAGTGATGGGTTTGATTACATAAAAGTTAAGAACTTTTATATGTTAAAGATACCAATTTAAGTTAAAAATAGACTAGGAGAAAATATTTGCATTATACAAAATAGTAACTTTTTTTTTTTTTAGAGACAGAGTCTCTTTTAGAGACTTTGTCGCCCTCAGTAGAGTGCCGTGGTGTCACAGCTCACAGCAACTTTCAGCTCTTGGGCTTAGGTGATTCTCTTGCCTCAGCTTCCCAAGTAGCTGGGACTACAGGCGCCTGCCACAATGCCCAGCTATTTTTTTGTTGCAGTTTGGCCGGGGCTGGATTTGAACATACCACCCTCGGTATATGGAGCCAGCACCCTACTAACTGAGCCACAGGTGCCACCCTATATTGCACGTGAACTTTATGGTCACCATGTATATAATAAAGATAGGTTTAAATACACACCAAGAGTTCCTATAAATCAATAAGAAAAAACATGTAGTTTCAGTGCCTACTAAACTTACTTAAATCATTTTCCCTGTCTGGGAAAATGGACAAATTCCTAGTTAATATTTTAATGAAAGTTGCATAAGGAATGTACTGGCTTCCTGTCTCTTGCATTAGGCAGAAAAATGGCTTCTTCTACTGCCTTTTTCTCTGAGAAGCCCCAGCACGCTTATCATGCCTTTCTTCTCTACCCTGTCCACCCTGGGAGATCAGAAGCAGAAGATGTATTGGGTCCAATTCCCAGCTTTGGAATCTGAGAGAACAGAAGGGAAGTGGTTGAGCTAGAACACCCTCCCCCCCAGTAGCCTTTGGTGACTATTTCCGTTGGTCCAGGGCTCTTGCTCTGTCTTGTGGGGGTCTTTCTATCTGTGCCACAGGGTCTGCCACCCAGATGGCTGCATGGGAGATGGGGTTGCCTACAAGAGTTAGACAAGGAGAAGGTAAAAGGGAAGGGAAGGGCACTGACTTTTATGTCAGGCAGCTTTGGGTTTGGAGCCCAACTCTACCACCTCACGGCCGTATGCTGCTGAGTACAGCATCCCACCTCTTTGCGTCTCAGGCTCCTCTTCCGTGAAATGGCTGCATTACTCCCCACCTCCCAGGCTCCTTGCCCTACTGACATCTTTATCACTTGATTGGACTTATATTTAGAGGGATCTCACCCAGTTGCTACTTACCCCACCAATTGTTTCCCCTAAACTAGACTGCATGACTACTTCATGGGCTGGAGCTGTGGCTCCAGAGACCAGAAAGCACTGGGGCCCTGACATCGTCACATTTGAACTTACAGCACTTGAAATGTTGTCCTGCATGTGGAAGGCACAAAATAATAGCAACGGGATGAATGACTAAAACTTATGCCAAGGGTCAGGAAGGTGAAGTGTCCTAGGTAAGCCTACAAAACCATTAATTACCTGGAGAGGTCTGAGCAGTCCTCTTTCTTTTTTATCATGGGCAAAATGGAGACGTGCTAACATGGCCAAGTACATTGGCTCATGAAGTCTCATGTCTGCCAGGGAAAGTCTCTTTTTACACCTATTTTCCCTTGTAATTATAATAATGCTCACTTTCACTATCAAACATGTCCCAAGTGGGATGACAAACTGTCTGTTAGATCTGTTCTGAGGGAGAATCGAGGCAAGGAGTGTGTTTCCCTGACGCCATCAACTCCCCCAGCCCTCATCTCTCCTACCTGCCAGAAATGCCCTTAAAATGTCATCCCATTATCTAGTTGCTGAAAGTCCCACTTGAACTGTGCTCATCCTAAAGGCCACCTTCCCCCAGCAAAATCTGCACCCAAGGTGCTCTTGTGGCCTGTGCAGTGGGATGACAGGGTTCCACACTGCTTAGTTGTCTCCACTCTACCACCAGTGAGTGGACCAAAGGTACTGCCTTGGCATTCTTAGTGTGGTAGACAGTCTTGGCCACGCGCTTGCCAGGCCTGTGCTGCAGGGGGCATCTGGGCCTGTCAAAGGAAAAGGGACTCATCATCACAACTCCCGGTGGGCCTGGCACCCTCTCCAAAGAAGGACACACAGGCTGGAGTAAGAGCTGGGTGTCTGGAGGTCCATCCACCTGGACAAATGTTGGATTGAGGCGAGGCAGAGAGGCATCAAGAGCATACAAACTTCCCATCTGGGGGAGCTCACCAAGCCTGGGCAGCCTCAGGCATGAGCATTTGCAGACATAAGGATGTGTGGCTTGGATGTTGGATTAGAGGATGGGGCAGGGCCTCCTGCTGGGCCTCAGATCTTCAGGAGAAGGAAAAGACCCATTAAGACCTTAACAAAGTAAACAAGAACTCTGGGAAAGCCCCTGCCACTTCTGTGAACCCTTTTGGGGTCTGGCTGCACAGAGGTCCCTCAGTTCACTCACCTCACCAGGCTCACCCTATCCCTCCATGCCCATCCCCTCCACAATGAGACATGAGAAGATGCCTGTACACTGCTGCAGGGGCCACAGTGGCTGCTCACCAAGCATGTTATGGGAGTGTGGCACTTTCCCCCTGGATTAGCACCCACCCAGCCACCACCAGGGCAGGGACCCTTTATTTCCTGATTTCATGGGGAGCCAAGACCAGACTCTGCACACAGCCTACTACATTCAACTGTTATCAGCCACACAACTGGGAATGGTGTATTAGAATCTGGAGCCTGGGGTTGGTAGGTCTCATTCTGCTTGGCCTGGACCCAAAAGTTCCCTCGGCAGTGGAGAAGAACACACCAGGTCTCACTTGCTGTTTCCCTGGCTCTACCTGAGCCCATGGAGGCCCCTTGCCTGGTACTCCCAGGCCCAGCCATAGGAAGACAAAGCAGGGTCTGTGGCTTCTTCCCCAAGCTAGCCAACACCTATTTTCTCAAAGGAGGAAGTAGGCAGGCCCTGGTCATCTCTCCACATTCCAAAGAGCAATGGGCATGCCACACCAAGAGCTCTTTGAGGTCAGGAGCCCAGCCCTCTGTTTCTTTTGCATTCCCCTCTCCTTCCAGCCCTCCCTTCCCCACCTAGGCAGGCCCTCGATTCTGTGAAGAACATCCCAGAAATCATCCATCGCCAGATTCAGGGAGCTCATCTCAGCAACTGTGTGGTTGGAAAGAGCCTGGAAAATTCACTGTCTCCATGATAAGAATGACCATTAGCACCTTGAGGGCAGGGAGCTGTATCATTACTGTGGCCCCAGCCCCACCTAGACAGAGTGGGGTCTCCACAGAGGTTTGCAGAACTGCACTCAAGCTGTGGCTTGCTGCCCTCCGGCTGCCCTGCAGCCTGGTCCAGAGCAAGTGTACAGCAGGTGTCTGTGGATGAGCAAATGGGCATTGCTGGGCACCTAGCACTCTGACTACTTTATCTGGGGCAGACATCCTGCAGTAGCTATGACTCTGTCCCATTTAACAGATGAGGAAATGGAGGTTCAGAAAGGTTAAGTGGCTTCCCTGAGGCCACCTGGCAAGAGTCAGGCCAAACTTCAAGCTTAATCCTCCTGTCTCTAAAAATTATTTTTATCTTTTCATCTGCATTTTAGCTGCTCTATCATGAATTTGGGGGTTTCAAAGCTGAATGGGAAGTAGCTCCAGCTTTTAGGTAGTTCCTATTAAAAGAGGCAGAGAGTCTCATTCACAGCTACCTGGGACAAGAAACAGACATAGCAAGGTCAAATGGCAGATACCAACTTGTGCAGGCTGCAGGCAGAGGGGGAAGGTCCTCTAGAACTTGAGAGAGGCACCTGGGGGAGAGGTAGCAGTGGGTTAGGCCATGAAGAACAGAAAGGTGTTGTGCCATGCCCAGGCACAACAGAAAGGTTGAGGACACATTGAGGATGGATTTCAAGCAGCTGCCTGGTGGGAGTTAAGTCTGCAGCAAGGGCTTCCCAGTATCCCTTAAATATCATGAAATGGAGGTGGTCGGGTGGCCACTTCCACAGCCTGGCAGAGCAGGCCAGGTGGAGGAAGAGCTGAAAGGTCCCTGGAGAATCTGTCCCACACTGGTTAATTCTCCTGAGAGGAGCTGCAGGACTGCAGGCACAGAGCACCTATGTGCCTGGGAGATCTAGCCCTCCATCAGCGAGAGCCCACAGACAGGGCGGATCAACAGACCTTGAAGGACACCCCACCTCATCCCTGCACACTTGTTTCCCCACACATTTGATTATTTGTCCCACCCACAAGCCACAGGGCAATGGCCTTCAGTGGCCTGTCGCTGGAGCTAGGAGGAGAGGCAAAGGACTGCTCTAGGGGTCCTTAGGTGGTCCCTCCCTCAGGGAGCTGCTGACATGAGGCCAGAGAGGGCCTGGGAGTGCTCTCCCAGGCTTGCCACCGTGAGTGAGTGCAGGTGAAGGGCCGCCCTTGTCCTGCTGCTCTGGCTTTTTGCTTTTCCTCCCTCCTGGTCACCATGGTTTAGAAGACCCTCTTTGGCTGTCTGTTGGGAGGCCGCCTGCAGAGACAGAGAAGCATGTGTGCTTTCTAGGAATGTAGACAGAGGAGTGTAAGGGGGGAGCAGCATCCCACACAGCTGCTAATGCGCCGTGAGCCCCTTCCCAGGCCTCAGTTTCCCCTCCATAGGACGGAGGCCACGGAGCTGCCTGCCAGCTCTTTCTTCTAGTCCTTTTACCCCATCCTCATTCTCCCAAGGTATTTTCAGACATGAGTGGACAATTCGCTCATTTCAAGTTTCATGTGTTATAATTTTCTACTCCTACATTGTGATTTGAATAATCCCCTCTTCATCTGGGGCATTATACCTGAAACCTGGTGAAGAAAATCAGTAGATCCTCCTCAAAGTGCAGGAAACTGATGATTATGGAGCTTCCAGTCCACATCAGGCCCAAAGCCAACTGAAAAGGCTTATGTTACTATCTCATTTAATGTAGATGTCAGCTCTGGGAAGAGGCCATTACAGTCCCCATTTCCCCCAGTTTGGCATAACTGCTTAAACTCCCTAAAGCCTGGCAGCAGCTCCCACCAACTTCAGGATAAAATCCAAACCCCTCCCCAGGCCCCCTTTCAACTTTGGGCCACTCCAAACTCAGCCAGTCCCGAATGGACAGACAGCTCCTCCTCCATGCGCATCTCAGCATCTACAAGGCTTTCTTCCTCCCATCCATTCAACTTGCATTTTTCCAAGGTCTGATAGAATTTCCCAGTTTTTTGCTATTACAAATAATGCTGCATGGCTTATACATATGCATTTTACATGCTTGGAATTATTTCCAGGGTACAGTTCTAGGAAAAGGATTTTTGAGTGGAAGAGTAAATATGTGTGTAGTTTCGTTAACCATTGCCAGAGTCCCCTCTAGGGGCTGTGTCAGTTTGCACTGCCCCTTGTTTTCCCCACTACCTGGCCAACAAAAGGCATTGTCAAATTTTGGCTGTTTTGCCAAATTTTAGGGATATGAAATGGAATGCCAGTGTAATTTTAAATTTCATTTCTCTTATTATAAGTGAAGTTGAACATTTTTTCCTATGTTTAAAGATCATTTTTAATATCCCCTTGTGTGAATTATCTGTTTATGTTTCCTGCCCATTTTCTATTGGGTTTTGGACACTACTTTCAGGGGATACTGTCGAGAAGCAGGTGAGAAGCAGAGCACCTGTGTGGTTTTAAAATGTCTCCCCACAGGGTGGCGCCTATGGCTCCGTGGGTAGGGTGCTGGCCCCCTATGCTGAGGGCAGTGGGTTCAAACCAGTCCCGGTCAAACTGCAACAAAAAATAGCCAGGTGTTGTGGCAGGTGCCTGTAGTCCCAGCTACTCAGGAGGCTGA
>NW_003852407.1:4847124-4848253 GCF_000181295.1 Otolemur garnettii | reverse complement strand
AAAAAAAAAAAAAAAAAAGTGCAGGAAACTGATGATTATGGAGCTTCCAGTCCACATCAGGCTTCCGAAGCCAACTGAAAAGGCTTATGTTACTATCTCATTTAATGTAGATGTCAGCTCTGGGAAGAGGCCATTACAGTCCCCATTTCCCCCAGTTTAGCATAACTGCTTAAACTCCCTAAAGCCTGGCAGCAGCTCCCACCAACTTTAGGATAAAATCCAAACCCCTCCCCAGGCCCCCTTTCAACTTTGGGCCACTCCAAACTCAGCCAGTCCCGAATGGACAGATAGCTCCTCCTCCATGCGCATCTCAGCATCTACAAGGCTTTCTTCCTCCCATCCATTCAACTTGCATTTTTCCAAGGTCTGAGCCAAATCCTGCTTCTCCCCAAGGAAGGGCTGGACTCAGGTCAGCAGGTGAGCCACCAGGACATAGCACGTGAAGAGGCACTGGCTTTTGGTGCCAGCCTCACACCTGCACCACCCTGAAAGTGAGTGAGAAGTTTTTTCTGTGTCCCAGCCTAAAACCAACAGGGCTTGCTCCAACTTCCAAACTTGCTCCCCCTCTGCTCTCATCTGTCCTCCACCCATCAGCTTTGGATTCTAACTCATCTTTCAAAATCTATATGAAAAGTAAGGTTTGTCTTTTCGAGGAACCATTGTATAGCAATTAAAAATTCTGTTTCCACATGAGCAAATTCTTCCATAATCTGGGTATGAGAAGAGGCTTTCTAATAATGACTAAAAATCCAGAGGCAATAAAAGATTAGATCATTTGATACACAAAAGTAAAAAAAAAAATCTTTATATGAGAAACCCCATAAGTCAAAAGTAAATGACAAATTAAGGATAAAATAGTTGCCACCTACATCACAGGCAAAGGGTTATATCACTAATATATAAAAGATTCTTTAAAATGGAGGGACAAAGAACCAAAAACCCAATAGAAAATGGGCAGGAAACATAAACAGATAATTCACACAAAGGGATATTAAAAATGATCTTTAGGCTCGGCGCCTGTGGCTCAATCAGCTAAGGCGCCAGCCACATACACCTAAGGTGGCGGGTTCGAATCCCCAGCCCGGCCTGCCAAACAACAATGATGACTGCAACCAAAAAATGGCAGGGC
>NW_003852407.1:4832364-4846994 GCF_000181295.1 Otolemur garnettii | reverse complement strand
AAAAAAAAAAAAAAAAAGATCTTTAAACATAGGAAAAAAATGTCCAACTTCACTTATAATAAGAGAAATGAAATTTAAAATTACACTGGCATTCCATTTCTTATCCCTAAAATTTGGCAAAACAGCCAAAACTTGTCAATGCCTTTGTTGGCCAGGTAGTGGGGAAAACAAGGGACAGTGCAAACCGACACAGCCCCTAGAGGGGAATCTGGCAATGGTTAACGAAACTACACACATATTTACTCTTCACTCAAAAATCCTGTTCTTAGAATTGTACCCTGGAAATACATTCCAAGCATATAAAATGCATATAGATAAGCAATGCAGCATTATTTGTAATAGCAAAAAACTGGGAAATTCTACCTAAATCTAGTCATCAATAAGAGAGCAGGTAAATCAACTATGCTGGATACACACAATGGAATATTATGCAGCTGTAAAAAAGAATGAGGAAAACCTTTATGAACTGGTATGGAGTGATTTCCAAGAGATAGTATAAAATGAGCAAATCAAAATATAAATAAAATGTGTATGATACCTTTCATGTATGAAAGAAGGAAAAATAATAAAACATATAATTTTGCACATCTTTACAAAAAACAATAGAAGTGTAAACAGAAAAATTATATTGATTACCTACAAGGGAAAGAAGGGATACAGGAGAGAATGATATTTTTTTCAACTATACCTTTTTGTTTTAATAGTTTGACTATTGGGATCATGTTAATAATTGAGTATGATGAGTACATATTTTAAAAAATTAAATTAATAAGGATGGGAAGAGAAAAAAATCTCTCAAACTGAAAGAAAAGGCTAGAGTATGAAGAGCATCATTTGCAGCACTGGTGTTAAGGAATGATGAAGTAAGTGTCATCAGTGGACACT
Organism: Otolemur garnettii; assembly: GCF_000181295.1. NCBI lineage: Eukaryota > Metazoa > Chordata > Mammalia > Primates > Galagidae > Otolemur > Otolemur garnettii. The sequence continues at coordinate 4,846,109 of NW_003852407.1, read as the reverse complement.
ACATTTCAGGGGATACTGTCGAGAAGCAGGTGAGAAGCAGAGCACCTGTGTGGTTTTAAAATGTCTCCCCATAGGGTGGCACCTATGGTTCAGTGGGTAGGGTGCTTATGCTGAGGGTGGTGGGTTCAAACCTGGCCCCAGTCAAACTGCAACAAAAAATAGCCAGGTGTTGTGGCGGGTGCCTGTAGTCCCAGCTACTCAGGAGGCTGAGGCAAGAGAATCGCCTAGGCCCAAGAGCTAGAATTTGCTGTGAGCTGTGACAGCATTGCACTCTACAGAGGGCAACAGAGTGAAACTCTGTCTCTAAAATAAAATCTCCCCATAATGTACAAAGACTCAAGGCTATCAGTCAATAAAGAGTGAGAAGAGTAAATATATGACCAAATTGTTTTCACTAATTTTCATAAAAAGTAAATTTTGTTCATTATTGTAAGCGTAGTTTCTGTTTAGCTCTGCTCTAACCCCCCCCCCAAAAGTAGCAGAACACTCAATGAGCTAGAGAAATAATTTTGAAAGCCAATTATTTCAAACCCAAAATATTAAATTGTAATGTTTTCAAAGTGAAAAGAAAAATAAACTAAATTCTCACCCAAAAATTTTTTCCCCAAAAAGGTCTCTCCATAGACTGCTTACTAGTTCTGAGGATGAAAAATCTCAAGTATTCTACAGTGGAAAAATAAGACAATGCTTAGACTGGAGATCCAAATTACCATCACCAGTGAGGACCAGTGATGTGATTCCCAAGAGAGTTTATGCAGGATTCTGGCCAAAACCACCTAATAGCAAGGAAACATTGGACATCCCCAAATGAGAAACATTTTAGTACAAATAGTACAAGTAAGTGGGGGGGGGTCAATTCTACAAATACCACTGGTAAACAAACATTATTTGGTGACAGCAACTTGGCAGAGGGGGGATTGCATTCTTTAAAAAAAAAAGTCCATGTTATTAAAGCCAAAGAAAGGCCATAAACATATTCCAGATTAAAGCAGGCTAAAGAGATAGTATGTGATCCTCGACAGGATCCTCTACTGAAGTGAGAAATGCTACCAAGAACACTACAAAGTTAACTGGCAAAACTGGAATACAAATATACACTGAAGTGCTGTATTAATGTTAAATTTTTGATCAACCATACTGAGATTGTGTCAGAATATACCTTCCCTTGGGAAACACACACTGAAGGTGCAGGGCTGACCTTACTCTCAAACGGTTCAGAAAAATGTGTGTGTGTCTAAGAGAGAACAGAAATGACAAAGCGTATGGAGTAAAATTTTACCAACAGGTAAATCTGAGATACAAAGATACTATTTTTACCTTTGCCATTTTTCTGTAATTTGAAATGCTTTCCAAATAACAATGTAAATGTATGTTCCAACATTGGAAAGCTGCTTCCTTCTCTGCAGGTGCAGACTCTCTTCAGCCAGGGGACCACCAGCAGGCAGCCGGGCCAGAAGGCAGGTCCAAAATCAAACTGATTTGGGTTCAATGTGTGGCCCTGAAGAAGTAGCTTTATCTGGGGGTGTCTCTGCTCCCTCCTCTGTGGGTGACCCCCACCTCAGGGACTGCTGAACAATTCAAAGAGATATGCCTGCAGGCGCTCAGCCCAGGCTCTGCCTCTGAGTGCGCTGGTCTACTTGAGCTGTCATATCACTGCTGTGGGTTTTCAGCAGCACGAACCCCTTCAGGGTGCACAATTGAGAGCTGCCTGCATTTCCAAGAATCACTGGTGACCCTGAGCTGCACTATGAGCCCCGGATGGAGGGAGGGCCTCAGGGGGGCTTCCATCTGACAGAGCTCTGCTGTGGGACTGCAGCCCACTCCCACCCCAGGCCTCAGCATTGGGAACTCAAGCCCCTGTGCTCTGGCCTTGACCCACACCTGTCCTTGCCTATGCAGACCTTCCCTGGTGGCCTGCACCTCCTCCAGGCCCACTCCTGGTCACTCCCATGGCATCTTGCTATTCCAGTCCCCTCCTTCAGTGCCTTCTCTGAGTAAGGGAGCCGAGGTGGCATTTTCAGTATCGATCACTTTGGCTCCATCTCCTCTCTCCCAGGGGAACCTTTTGTGACAATACCATCATTTCTACCTTCCTGGCAAAACAAACAACACAACTGTGCTCCCTGGGGAACAGGACAGTAGGTGTCTGTGTGTATGTACTTCTTTGGGCTGGGGACTTTCTCAAAGGCCTTATTAATCAACACTTATCAGGTCTGCTTGGGACAGAGGCCAGTGCCACTGTCTTCCACTTGCCCCTCCAGCCCCATTAACCACCCTGTTCCCTTGGCTCATGCCCAGGAGGCTGACCCTTACAGACATAGCAACAGCTCCCTTGCCTCTAGCTTCCTGTTGCTTTGGCCAGGAGGGGCCCCATGTGGAGAATGGATGCGGGGATAGTGAGTCAGGTTGGGCGCGTAATGCCTTGTCTCCCTTTCTGAAGGGTAGCCTGAGGCCAGCTATGTCCCTGGAGGGAAGGTCACAGCCTGGGTAAGATGGTTTCTCTACCCCATGCCAAGTGTCTCTGCTTTAGGCCACCTGTCCCTCTCCTTGCCGCTTCAGCCCCCTGGGAGTAACAGCTCCTTAGCCCTGGGGTACTGCACTGGGTCTTGTGAGCTCTCCACACCTTGCCCTGACTGGCCTTTGGACTCAACTCTCCTCCAATCACCCACTTTGAGTATGTCACCTCTTTCCTGCTGGACCTTTTTGACTCACGCAGACCCGTGTGGAAGGAGGCAGGCCCTCCCCCATCAATGAGTTTGGTGTCTGAGCACGAGGCCCTGTATTACCATGTTCAGGGAGGACAAGTGTCACAAAGCCATTCATGTTGCAGAACAAAAGTGAAAGCTGCCACTTCAGGCCTCCCTCTGCTTGCTACTTCCTGTTCTAACTCTATTTCATCTTTTCATAAGTTACTGTTAACTGAGAAGCATTACAAGAAGGGAATTAAAAGACAGAAAAGTTGGTGAGAAATGACTTTTTTTTTTTTTTGGTTTAAACCTTTTGTTATGATCTCTTTAGGAACCTGATTCAACTACAGGGACATGTGGCAGAACATGTTCTTCAAAATTAGTTCCAAGAGACACTCGGGGCTCTTCATTATTCATTCTATTAAAATCAAAATATTAGCTAACACTTGCCGCGGTTGTCTGGGCAGGTCAGGCAACTTCTCTGATGCATTGTCTACTTGAAAGTGAAGAAGGCCTTTTATGCAGATGCCTCTATCGGGTCCATTCTGGTCTTCGGCTCATAGTGACAGAGAATTGGCCTGCTCTGGGTCTGGGACACTGACAAGTGCAGGACAAAGCAATGGAGTCAATCAGGGGACCCAGTGTGCCAGGGCCCTCTGAGCAAGGCTGCCTCTGCTTGGGCCCCACCCTGTGCTGGAAGCCCTCAAGGGTAGTCAAAGAGCAAGGGTGGCCCTGGGAGGGTGGTTTCCCAGAGACAGAATGATTTTGAAGAGGGTCAATTGATGGGGATGATGATCAGGGACCTTGAGGTTTAAATATCAGAACTGCTGTGGCTTCCTTGGATCCTCACCCACTGCTGCCTTTTTCCTTGGAAGGAATATCACAATGCAAATGGATTCCATTTCTCTAGCAGGAACCAAAAAATCTGACTACTGGCACTCAAGTCTAGAGCTACCCAGAGGTGTCAATTGGGCCCCTAGGAAGACAATGAGGCTCTTAGCTCATTGGAGTCTCACCCTCCTTGAGGACTGGTGGGTGGGATCAGAGTCCCCAACTGATAAGGGCCTAGGAATGGCTGGGTGGGGCCAGTGCCTGGTGGCCCAGCTGCACAGTAGATGAATGCCTGGCCCTGGGGGGCTTCCAGCTAACTGCAGAGCAAGATTGCCCAGGACCTCATGTGAGCGTTGTGGTGGCTATAGGTGGTTGAGGAGACAGATTTCTGGGAGTTGGGTTTCCCAGAGGAGGTGGAGTTTGACAGGTCCTTAAGCATGGGGAGAAGAGAGGAGGGGCAGTGGAGGAGGAAGACGTGAGGAAAAAGCCCAGAGGCCAGGGTGGGCGGTCATCTCCAGAGGGAAGAGTAGCAGGAATGAAGCATCCGTTAGGGAAGCAGTCAGAGTCAGGCTGGAATGACCTTCACTGCAAGCACAGATATTTTTCTTTCTTCCTTCCTTTTGTTTCCTGGAGCAATCCTAGATTCAATGTTAATCTCCCAAGACCTATCTTGTTGATAAATGTTGATTTCCCCTGCACACCTGTTCCTATTTCAGATGGAAATGTATTATGAAATCAGGCCATTCGGCTGGTGATTGCCATGGTAATCAGGCACACTCAATGACAGGCCAACATGCCTCTTGAAGACAATATTCTAGAGATAGAAGCTTCCGTGCCACTTACACCAGGCCTGGGGAGAGGGGATTGAAGCAGACTTGGGTGGTTTTGGGAGGGACAGTTTCCTTCCCTGAAGAAGCCTTGGCAGACAGCACAACCCCAAAGGCCCGAGAGGGCTCTGCAGGAAAATGGGGGATGAGTCAGGGTGGAACAAGCCTTGCACACCTGGTGCTCTACAGGGTCTATAGGCTGGGGACAGCTTTGCAGGATCCCATGTGAATAGAGGATCTGAGCTACCAGGAACCCAAGATCAGGGATCCTTGCTGGAACATCATTCAACCTCCCACCTGGTGTAGGAACCACCTCTCTGGTCTCCTGGAACATTCCAAAAATGCAATTATTATCACTGTTTCTCTCTCACAGCATTAGGTTTACACTCTGAAACTGTATTAATGTAGTCCTAATGCAGTCTATATTAAAGTTTTCAAGAGCTCCAACCAGACTGGTTTCAGATCCCAGCTCTATCATTTATTGGCTGTGTGACTTTGGGCAAGTTACTTAACCTGTCTGTTACTTTTCCCTTATAAAAAGCAGATAGTAAATATTTCTAATGCACAGGACTGTTGTGAGGATTAAGTGAATACCCATAAAATGCTTTTAATGGTGCCTGTCACAAAGTAGGTGCTCAAAAAGGTCAGCCATGGAGATCCTTGAGTCACACCCCCTTCATTTTCATAGGGGAGGGCCCTAGGGCCAGGTCCCAAGGCAAACAGATACCAAGGATTAGACAGGACTGTACTTACAGCCAGCACTGGTCATAGCGCACTGTTATCCCACTGTGCGGCCCATCTCTAAGGCACAGGGAGCCTCGTGTGGATGCAGGAGTGCTGTGGACCTGAGTAGTGCAAGAAGAAAGGCGTCTTCTGGGGATTTAGCATTTTAATGCCTGGAAGAGCCTCCAGGATATAGCAAAGCCTCCCTGCTGGGTGGAGGAGGGTCAGGAAGGATCAAGGTATAGCCCAAATCCTGAACTTTGCACAAACACCACCTCACCTACTATTCCTGATTACCTTGTGTTCCCTTCCTGAGCAACAAGGAGACCGAGGCCCCAAGAGCCCATAGCTACATGGTAAGAATGGTGTATGGGGATGGGAGCCCAGACATCTTGCCTCCCTGCCCATGGCTCTTTCAGCATCCTTCCCAAAGATGTCAGCTTGCTGGCCTCTGGCTGTCCTGTTTGCCACCCAAGACTAGGACCCAGTCCACCCTCTCAAGCCCAGTTGCCCCCTATTCCAAACAATGCCCTGAAATCTCAGGCTTAGGGGACACAGGGTTCCAGAAGACTCAACCTCCTAAAGGGATATAAACCCTGTAACCTCCAGTCCTTCCCACAATTACTGAAACATGTCAGATGTAGTCTAATAAACATAGCCACCATAATACTCGGAGCTGCAATTACTCCTTATGCCATCCTAGGTTCTATGTTGTCCTCTCCTTTTAATATAATACTATTTGTCATTAGTGGCTTATTTTACATTGCTCCAGACAATGTATAACCCAAACCAGGCCAAGCTATAGGCTCTGTATCTCAGAACCCACCCCACCAGAGGCAGCTGACAGCCCATTATTCTGTGTCCTGCAAACTGTGCAGTGATAAGGAAACTCCACCAGTGCGATGCTTTATCTGGTTGCAGGTTGAGGAAAGATATTATTTCAATCAAGATAATGATTCTATTTCTTGAACGGAAATGAGATTTTTTTTTTCATTGCCTCATGGGGGTACCACCCAAATCTGTCTTGAGGCTGGAACAGGTCATGCACAAGTTAGAGGATTTTCTTGCAACCCTTGAGAGAGAATGTAAACATGAAGAACGGAGAGAAGGGAGCTTATTTGCAAGAGAAAAACATACACACCAGGTCTGCAAGATTATAGGCATTAGACAAAACCTTCAAAACCAAAATTCAGAAGATCAGTGCACAGTGTGAGCTTCATAGCCTGGAATCCACGCGAAGTAAATGGCCCATAAAGGCAACGATGATCACAAAGGCACACAGACTAGATACTAGATTCAGCTATGGCAGGACCTTAGAAGTCTTCTAAGCCTGCCTGTTGTGTAGATGACCTAGCTACTGTTTGAACATCTCCTCCCACAGGGAGCTCACCAACAGAGGAGTCCGTCCTACCTCTGACCAGCTCCTTTACTGAGACAGTACCTCCAAATTAGAGTTGAGTCACTTCATTAAAGGCAACCACAGCGAGATTCACAAGGTAGAATGCTGACAAGGCAGTAGATCTAACACACTTTGGAAAGAATGCATGATTCAGTAGGTCATTAAATAATGTGCAAATGATGTCAGATGATAAAAGTAGGGAAACCTGTATAATTTGCACTAAATAGTGAATTTAGTGAAATTTTAAATTACTTTAAATAATTTAAATATGTGAGAATTCCAAGGGCTACAATACACTAGCTCAAACTATGTGTCATGTGCTTTAAATAGTAATAATTATTATTTGTGGCCAGGTGTGGTGGTGTGTACCTGTAATCTCAGCTACTCAGGAGGCTCAGGCAGGAGGACTGTTTGAGCCCAGGAGTTTGGGTTGCAGTGAGCTATGGTCATACCACTGCCCTCCAGCAGTGGTTGAAAGAGCAAGACTCTGTCTCCAAAATAATAATAATGATGATAATAATAATACACAATTATTATTATTTGCGATTGGAAATAATTTACAATTCTTTTATCAATTGTTTACACAGTAACTCTAAGGAACCTGGAAACATTAGTAAATAAAGTTTTTACGCATTTTAAACATTCTGCTGATAACTGACTCGGGCTATGAATTGCTCTCTCTCCAAAGCAAGGGCATATTCCAGCTCAACCCCTCTGGAAGAGCCCCAGTTTCTGACTCTGGAGGCCTGGGAAGATGGCATCTTCCTGTACTGCATCAGTTTCGCCAAAGCTTTGGAAAGCTATGGTGTGCACAGACTGTCCCTGGAAAGTAATGCAAGACTATCACCGTCAACACTGCTGTCTAGAACAGGAGTCTGCTTCAGGCTACCGGTGGGGAGGCGGCTTTTTATATAACAGTCTACCTTTTTATATTTTTGAATTTAGAGCCACAGACTATATTATCTATTAAGAATAAACTTGCAGTTAAAAAAGCATGTGTTGTTTTGAGTAAAAACCGGCTTTCACATTATGACTTCCATTCCAATACCTAGACTCTTAAAATGCAAACTTGCTACAATGAAAATTATTGCCAGGTCAGGTGAGAACGACAGTTGCCTGTCTTCATAACAGTGGTGCTCGCAGGCATGACAGTAAATGCACCCGAGGTCCTCTGTCCCTACTGGGGCACCCACTCCCCAGCTGCTAAAAGTGTGGCACCCAGTGTTCACCTGTGACACTCTCTTGTCCTTTGCTCTTGGTTGAGATGATGCCTTGGAGGGTGCACCTCCAGCAACACTCTGGGGGTGGCTGATGACAAATAAGGGGCACACAAGCCCTGCCCCTTGCCTCCAAACCAGACATCACTGTAATGTATGATGCAGACCAAGCCCAGGAGTGATCTGCCCTGAGACCACATCCTCGTTCACCTCCCCCTTCTCCAGCTTGTTTCCCTTTCTCCCTGGATGCACCATCACGTGCATCTGAAACCTTGTCTCAGCCTCTGCTTTAGGGGGAACCCAACCCAAGTCAGTCATCAGGGGCTCCAAAGGAAGCCCTTCAGCGTCTTCCCAGAGAGTTGTCCCTAGAGTTAGACACACACATGAGCCTTCCTCTTTGAGTACAGAATCATAACTACCATCTTACCTTGGCAAAGACCTCCAGCCTGACAGTACACAGCAAGATCAGAATGCTAACATCCCAGAGAAGATTCTGACATCCATACCCCATGGAACAGCATGACAATTACTCTTCCACTCAAGAATGAATGAGGAGAGGCAGGGGCCAATCCACTGTAACCCACTATGCCACAGTCAGAGAGAGAGATCTCCAGTTACCTGCAGCACAGAGTCAGTGCAAATGTCTTAGGCAGCTCCACTGCTTGTTAGCTTTGTAAACTGGAGCAAATATTTAATAACTCTGAGCCTCAATTTCCCCATCTGCAAAATGGGAATATCTGATAGTCTTTGTAAAGTTCCTATGAGGCAACACCTCAACTGCTACAAATCAGCAATGCTATGTGAATATTGGTGGCTGTTACTGAGATTTCGAAATAGTTTCCCATGCTCACTGAGAACAAATAATAAATTAATCTTTGTTAAATAAATAAATCTCAGTTGCCACTCATCATAAGCACAGTTCTTAGAGCTCCTTGAAAAGCAGCTCTGGGGAAGAGCCAGTAGACAGCTGAGAACACTGTCTTGACTGTCCAGATGTGGCCCCACCACTGGTCTCATAGGGCTCTGATGGCATTCAGCTGCTGCCATCTGGCAAAGGGTGTGTGTGTGTGTGTGTGTGTGTGTGTGTGGTATGTGACAGAGAGATATGGAGGGAAGGTCCCAAATGTGAATTTCCTGCAATCTGTCCAGTTTATATACTGATATCAAATATAACACCAAGTCTGATGAAAAATCCATGTAGCCATTTTCATGTGATAGAGTAACAGACAAACAGGCGGGAATTTGATTTTATTGACAGATGAGGGATCCTTCATTCCATATTGATTCTTTGCATCTGGACCATTCATGAAGCCATTCAAGTCTTTCACCTGATCCTGCCCAAACTCCCTGGCATGTTCTCCCCTCCCCCATCAGACCCAGACCTATACTATCCTCTACACAGGCTTCTGCCCCTGTTTCTGCCCTGCTTCAGAGCCTCCTTCTTCCATTGGCCCAGTGCAAGCCTCTCCTTTTCCAGAAAGTCTTATCTAACTGTGCCTCATCACCAGCCAGAGCTGGACCACACACCCCTTCATAAAGTTCTTCAATTGTCTTGTGTGCAGGAATCTTCTTGTCCACACCAGACTGAAAGCTCCTCCAAGATAAAGCTCAGGCCTGATGCTTCTCTTGGAGTTCTCAGAGCCACCAAGTAATGCCAGGCACCTGGTGATGTTCTCAGATTGATGAATGGACAGATACATACAATTGCTCTTAGTTTAACATGCTATTAAAAGGCCTATATGAGAATTTACTGTTCTTAACAGTTTGTGCAATCTGGGTGAAAAAATGCACCTCTCTCCTTTCCCCAACGGAGCCCTGCTCTTCCACACACCAATCAATGACATCAGAGAGTGGCTGTTCTCCACTCAGAAGGCAGAGCCACGGTTCAAACCATCCTCCTTCAACGAGATGCCTTACGTGTGTGAGTCTAGCCCCACCCAGCAAGGGGCACCTTCAAGATGAAGGACCAAAAGCAGATTCCGTCCAGGTCATGTCCCTTCCCCTAAGAGGGAAACCCACTCACTGCCCAGGAACACTGTTAAGCCACAGAACTGAAAAAGCAAAATTCATACTCACAAGCACCGACGCCTTAGTCTTAAATTTCAGGCCACCAGTTCTGCCAACCTGCTCATTTCCTGCAAAAAGAAGAAAGGGTCGGAGAATCACATTAGCATCTGCTCTGGGTATCCTTTGGCGGTTTCCTGGCTGACCTAGGGCTTCTGCATACTCTCTGCATTCTCACTCTCACAGACACTCTCCCCTCCCTGAGTGCTAGTTGGGTGGGCGCCCCTCACTCCTTGCAGGATCACAGCCCTCCAGGCCCATGGGCTCGGCCCACACTGCCTGCCTCCCTCCCCTCCCCGGCGCTGTGCCAGTCTCAGATTGACCACTGCCTCCAATTCCCTGAAGGCGCTTCAGCTTCTTCCCACTCCAGAGTGAGGCCTCCACTTCTGTAGCATGGGGTTGCCTAGCAACCCTGCGCGCGCGCTCGCAAGGCCCTCCTAAATTGGACCTCACAGCACAGGGCATCTCCTTGTACAGCTGCCTGCATCTTAACAATCTGGCTCTGAATAATAACACAATGATAATTGCATTCATGGACCCCAAACTACATTTAAATAATGTTCAAGAGCTGACACAAACCAACAAAGGCCAGAAAATGCATCCCGGAGGTTGACTATAAGGCCAGGCGAGAACGCTTGGGCGGGAGGGAGTTGACATCAAAGACTTGAGTTAATGACAATGCCAACCTGAACTGTGAATTCTCCCGCCTCGTGCCTGAGTATGTCACCACCGTAATGTGTTGTAATGTGAGTTTGGGCAATTAACGCCCAGAGGTAGTAATGTTTCCAGACAGGGTGCCCTTTAGTTCTGCTGACATGTATGTACGTGGATTTTTGGAGGAGAAGAGGATTGGGGGGTGGGTGTCTGTGGACAGGAAGACTGCATGAGTGATTGTACTCGGCTTTTACAATTGTGGCTAAATACCTTTTAGAAAGCAGTGCGGGTTGGGGGAAGAACTTAGCAAGCAGGAACACAAAGCACTTGCTACCTCAGCGAGGGACAAATTCAACATGACTGATGTATTTCAGGATAAGAAGCGAAGGCAAAGAGGCCTTGACACTGGCTGAAGTGCAGACTGAGCAGCTTAGCTGGGAGTAGAGGAAGGCGATGTGTGCAAGAGGCCAGCTTCAATCTGCATCCCTGGCAGAGGGTAACACAAAGCTGTGCTCTAGGGAGGAGAGTCTCAGCACACAGGCACCGGCAGGATGGCAGTCTGCTCCTCTGGGGCCATAGCAGTGAGGACCCGCAGATCAGGCCTGATAATGTGAAAGCTGGAAGCACTTCTTTTTAAAGCTCAAAATCCTTCTGCAAGGGACTGGAATAGAAATTTGTACACCCACATTCATAGCAGCATTATTCACAATAGCCAAAAGGCAGAGGCAACCCAAGTGTCCATCAGTAGAGAGCTGGATAAACAAAATGTGGCATGCACACAGAACAGATTTTATTTAGCCCCAGAAAGGAAAGGCATTCTGACACATGCTGCAACACAGACGAACCTCGAAGACATTATGCTAAGTGAAATAAGCCAGTCACAAAAAGACAAATGTGTTGAGATTCCACTTATCCAAGGTACCGAGAGCTGTTTCAGTCTGGGGAAATGAAAAAATTAGAGACGGACGGTGGTGATGATTGTGCAACAGTGTGAATCCCATACTTAAAAATGGTTAAAATGAGAAACTTTGTTCTATATTAATGTATTTTTTCCCAAAATTTTTAAAAATCTCCCTGAAACAATAGTGCAACAAACACATTATCTGCAAGATTTCTGTTCACCTTCATGTTGGAAGTCAAGATGTCATTCACAAGCTTGAACTGAGAGACTCCCTGGGACCAAGGGACATGCTGGACAGTGTGATGTGACCCATGGCTTATAAGAATGGTGTTTGTATGGCACACTCTCAGAGAGAGGGGTCTGAGTACGCAAACACAGGATTCTCCTGCACATACCTCTTATAGTCCAAACTCCACCACCCTCCTGCCCCCTGACCAGTCCTGTCCTCATGTCCCCTGCCTGCTCCCTCTGCCAGATACCTGGGTTCCTACTATACTCTCATTGTCACCCTGCACTCACCCATGCCCCCTGCCTGGACAGCCCCCTCCTGTGTCCCCTACCTGACCCACTCCTCCTCTTTCTACTGGGCCTACATCAAAGTCCATCTCCCCCGTCAGCCCTTCCAAATCCCTCCCACTTGCCCTTCTCTGCACTTCACGGCCTATAATCAATCACCTACTTAAGTATTAATACTATCTTTTCTTTTTTTTTGAGATAGAGCCTCAAGCTGTTGCCCTGAGTAGAGTGCAATGGCATCACAACTCACAGCCAACCTCCAATTCCTGGGCTCAAGCGATTCTCCTGCCTCTGCCTCCCAAGTAGCTGGGACTACAGGTGCCTGCCACAATACCCAGCTATTTTTTGGTTGCAACCGTCATTGTTATTTGGCGGGCCTGGGCTAGATTCGAACCTGCCAGCTCAGGTGTATGTGACTGGCGCCTTAGCCACCTAAGCCATAGGCGCCAAGCCTATTAATACTATCCTATGTTCTTGTCTGCAAGTTTGGCCTCTCCTAATACATCCCTGAAAAGACTCCCTGGGAAGGGATTGTTGCTAACAGTTATTGTCTTCTACAGGGCCTCACTCAAGGCCAAGTACATCAGGGCTCCTTGGTCTCTGGCTGGTCTACCCAGTACCCCACCCCATGCACAAAACACATCTGCTGGCTGCAACACCCTGGGGCTAGGTACTCTAGACGGGTGTTCAGTTCTCTCCAGTCACTTAGAGGTTGTAACTCAATGTGTGCAATAAACAACTGAACATTTACAGATTTTATTAATTTGGAAAGGTCATTAGAGCTAACAGCTTCTCTGAGTGACAGCGAATAAATAAACAGCATGAGTAAGTTTTTTTCAGTGTCTTGGATTTTTTTTCTTCTGAAATAAGCCTCAAAAAGTAGTGTTACCAGTGAAAAAAGAAAAAATATATATCCAGGCCTGGGAGACAGAAGGAGCCCAACAGGAGATCTGGACAAGTCTTGTCCCCTCTCAGACTGAAAAACCAGAGAGTACTCTCAACAATCCTTTCAATTTAAAACAAATAAATAATGATTCAAGGTGAGAAAGTGAAGTTAGCTAGTAACGTCAGCAGTTACTGTCTCACTCCCCCTCTACCCTGCCGGGGGCTGAGTAGCCCTTCCCCTCTGGACAGATAAGGGTTCATGCCCTCACGGCCAGGACAAGTTCTTAATCATTTCAGGTGCCTTCCCAGACTCTGACCTGGGTGCTCTCAAACCTTCCACCCTGCTCTCATTAGATCATTATGGAAGACTCAAGACTAATGACTTGTTTTCTCCAATCTCCAGGAATGCCTGCAAAGGGCAGAAGGGCAGCATCCAGGTTCCATGTCCCCAGTCCTTGGCTCTGTGACCAGCCAGCGCTGTCTGTCAAGGGCTGGCCTCCACAGGAAAGATGTCCTGGCTCTCCCCGGCAGGTGGAAAACAGAAGCAGCATTCAAGCAGCAGAACAGAGGGGCTCTGCCTCCAGCCTGCTGCCGTGGGGGAGAAACACTTGGCCCTTGAACAGACTGTGCCGTCAGCCAAGGCTTTTTATGACATCCGCCTCTTTCCCTATCACTGTTCCCTCTTTTCTCTGCCTTGGATGCAGGCAAACACTGGGAATGTGGAGGGGACCAACGTCTGACTGCAAACATGTGTCCACAAAAATATCCACACCCCATCTCTAGAGTGTGTGGGGCTTTCAGTAGCAAGGAGATTAAGCATGAATCAGAAGTAGTTAAATAACATTAATACTAATATTAACATTAGCAGTAATATTTGTTTTATTTCAGAAAATTACAGGTGTACAGGTTTTGGTTATATAGTTTGTGTTGTATATTTCATGTCAAAGAGCCCTTTACCCAGAATGTGTGAGGTATAACTATTAGATGTGAATTAACCCAAGCCTTCCTCCTCCAATTAGCAGTAATACTAATATTAACTAA
>NW_003852407.1:4789138-4831753 GCF_000181295.1 Otolemur garnettii | reverse complement strand
TTTTTTTTTTTTTTTAAATCAGCAATAACCTTTCTCTTCTAGGAATTGACACAGCACTTACAATGAGCATATGACACAAAATTGGTATTGTTCTTCTCAGAATCTCTATTGCCTTTCTGGGGACAACACACCAGTTCTATGCTTGAAGGAGTCCTACAAACCCTTCAGTTTACAACCAAGGTCAACCAAGCCAATGAGGGCAAATGCCTTGCCCTTCCACACCAAAGATAAGACCAGAACCTGGGTTCACAGACTCTTACCCTAGAGCCTGCACACAGCCACCCTACAAAGGTGGGAGGGTGGGGTCAGCTTGTGTCCTGGTTACTAGGAGCCACACAGCATGTGAAGTGGGTGAGCACATGGTGGCCCTTCCGCAAGCATTGTGGCTGGGACCTGGACACCTTCATGATGGACAGTGGTGGGCACAGGCAGGCACTCCCCAGGAAGAAGACAGAGGGTCAGAGGCCATGAGAATTTCCCTTGGAGGACAGCCAGATCACTGTCCCTGAGGCAGAGACTGCAGCTCCCAGGGGGCCATAATGCTTAGTGATTTGAACCAGACTGACCCTGCCATTGACCAGCTGTGTGACACTGGGCAGGATTTAACCTCTCTCTACACCAGATTTTTATCAGCAAAAGAGGCATCATAATAGTACCTACCTTCTCCCTCACAGGGCTGAAGCAAGGATTAAATAAGAAAATGAAGAGAAACATTCAGTGCAGAGCCTTGGGTGGGGTCAGCAAGTCTGACTTTTCCCATCCCCAACTATTTTGGCACCAGGGACCGGTTTCATGGAAGATAATTTTCCACAAACTGTGTGATGGCAGAAGTGGCAGCATTAGATTCTCATAAAAAGCACAAATCCTAGATCCCTCAAATGCACAGTTTACAGCAGGGTTCACATTCCTCCTATGAGACTATGATGTCACAGCTGATGTGAGGCGGAGCTCAGGCGGTGATGTGAGTGATGGGGAGCTGCTGTAAACACAGAGGAAGCTTCGCTGCTCACCTGCCACTCCCCTCCTACTGGGGGCCCAGCTCCTAACAGGCCGTAGACTGGTGTTAGAATGCAACACAGGTGGTGGCGACTGCAGCTTTAGAGACTGCATTCAGTGGGTTGCGCCCTGCTTTATGTCTAATTTTAAAATCAATCATCCTAGGAAAGCAAAATGGCATAGCCGCTGTGGAAGACAGTTTGGCAGTGCCTTGTACAGCTAAACACAGGCTTACCACCCAATCCAGCAATTACATTCTCAGGCATTTACCCAAATGATTTTAAAACCTACATCCTCACAAAAACCTACACAAGCATGCTTTATTCATAATTGCCAACAATCGGAAGCAACCAAGATGTCCTTCAGTAGCTGAATGGGTAAATAAACTGTGGTACATTCAGACAACAGAAGATTATTCAGCAATAAAAAGAAATGAGCTATTAAGCCATGGAAAGATATGAAGGAAACTTAAATGCATATTACTAAAAAAGTATGAAAGGTGAGAGAAGGCAGGTGGAAAAGGCTACATCCTGTCTGATTCCCACTGTGTGACATTCTGGAAGAGGCACAACTATGGAAATAGTAAAATGATCAATGGTTGCCAGGGGGTGAGGGCAGGAAGGGACGAACAGAGCACAGGGGATTTTTAAGGCAGTGAAACTGTTCTGCATGATACCGTAATGGTAGATACACGACATTAAGCATTTGTCAAAACTCATAAAACCGTGTGACACGAAGAGTGATCCCTAGCATAAACTGTAGCCTTCAGTTAATAATGATGTACCAATATTGGCCATCCATTACCCCAAACGTACCCCAGATGTTAATAATAAGGGAAATGGAGTGAAGGGGGTTGAAAAGAGGTGTATAGGGATTGCAATTTTTCTGTAAACCTAAAACTGCTCTAAAAAAAAAAATACATAAAAAAATTGTTTTCTAAAGCACAGCACTCAGGGCCAATCAGTACGTAGGTCATCACTGAGTCCCCACTGGACTTCCAGGCCCCATGCTGTGGACTTGCACGATCTTCCCAATTTGAAGTACAACCATGTCTGGCCAAAATGTTAGACATGGTGTGAAAGAGCTGAGTGTGGAGGCCGGCAGGACGCCCAGCTGGGGATGCAGACAGGGCCATGTACTCCAGCAACCCAGGCACTTTAATGCATCCTTCCCAAGCACACACCCTGGCCCAGGCTCACCCACCCTGACTTCCAGAGGGGAGTTTAGAGCAGACTGAGCCCCCTCCTCGCAGGGTAGACTCTGCCCAGCCTCTTCCTATTTCCCCCTCTCCCAACCCCAGGGAAATACGTGCTTGATAAACACGTATTGGATTAGATAGTAATTATCTGCATGTCTCTTGCTCCCCTATTAAAGGAAAGAATCCAATCCCCAACTCCCCACAAAGTATTTGCTGAAGAGAAGGAATAACAGAGATCAGACAGAAGGAAGAGGTGATGTAGGAGGCCTGTGTTTGTTACTGTGTCACTTTAGACACCCTGAGAATGCCTCTCAGAGGAACCTCCCCAGACCCACCTGGCACGCACTGGGCTGCTCCGCTAAACCCCTGCCCTGCAGGATGTCCACTCCCCTGCGTCTGTCGGGCGGGGCTTAAGGCCAACACCAACGAATGCCAAGTGTCATCTCCAAGTAGCCTGTCTCAGCAGCAGGGAGGCAGGAGCAGAGTGAAGCCCAGGAACCCCCTGCAGGGTGCCTCAGGGAAGCCCTGCAAGCATCTGTCGAGAATGGACTGGTGTCTGACCCCTGCCACCCAGCCCAGAAGGACAAGAGGCGGTAGAATGATTTAGAGAGAGAGGAGGGGAGCGTGCAAGTATGTGGCTGGGGGAGCCAAATCCTCCTTCAGTCATTGCTGTGGGGTGACGGCCTCTTAGAAGTCCAAATTTCTATGACCTTGGCCTAGAATCTTAAAATAGCCCTGAGAAAGAGGGAGGGCTAAGTCCAGAGCTAAAGCTGACAATGGGGCCCGGGCCAGAGGAGGAGAGGGCAGAGGAGCCTGACCAAGGAATAAAGGCCTGATCTTCCTGCTCAGGCTGCCCTCCCAGGCCCTCTACTGGGGGACCCTAAGCAAGGGCTGCCCCATGGCAGCCTGCTCAGACAGCTAGAGGAGGCAGGGGGAGGGTGCCCTTGGGATGCAGGGACAGTGAATTCTCAGTGGGAATATGAGCAGGCAAAGGATGCTCAGTGTTGTAACAATGAATAACAGTTTAAATTTGGAAAAAGGAAAAGGTTTCTTTCTATAATATAAGGAAAAGAAAGAAAGCACGCCCATGTGTTCGTGACTGCTGGGCACCTGAAGAAGGGATCTCCGCCACAGCGGAGCTGCTCCCCTGCAGGGGTGAAGTGTGATGGGGGTGTCTTAGGCTTGCTAAAAGAGCCCTGGCTTCAAAAAAGACACTTTTCTGTGCCTGACTCCATCAGCTGCTGGTGTTTGCAGAGGTACATGCTATGGAAGTTGCCTGGGTAGTATCTTCAGCCCTGCCCACCTGGCTCTGCTGCCCAGTGGGGCTGGGACCTTGAGGTTGGCACTGGAGAGGTATTGGGAGGGGAAACCCACACTCAGTGACAGCACACAACAGGTTGGCATCTCTGTGCAATACAAAAACTCTCTCAGAAAAAAGGCACTGCCATTTAATGACGGGTCTTGGGTCCTACCTCCTCCAGGAAGTTTGCCTAGATGCCCCCACCCCTTTAACATTTACATCTCATATGTCTGAGCTCAGGTATGTGGCCACCTCCCCACCTGATCACCAGCCCTACAGGACTGCTACCATCATGTGTCATTTATCTCTGGACCATCCTGCCCCCTCTCCCCTCCCCCACCCTATCCCACTACCTTTGAGTCTCTGACTTAAACGTTGCTGGAAAGAACTGAGCTGAACTGAATTCTCACAATTTTCCCATTTGTGGTAGGGATCCAGAGATCTAAAGTTTGTCCTGTGGTCCTTTGGGAATTCTCTGGTTCTCTCACACTGGCTTATAAGTCCTCCTATATCTCTGTTGCAGGGGCCTTAATGATGGAATTTGTGCAGTCCCACAGAGTAGCGATTGTTGGGCAAGGCTCAAGAAAAACTTTGTTTTCTTCTTTTTTTTGAGACATAGTCTCATTATGTCACCCTCAACAGAGTTCTGTGGCATCACATCTCACAGCAACCTCAAACTCTTGGGCTTAAGCAATTCTCTTGCCTCAGCCTGCCAAATAGCTGGGACTACAGGTGCCCATCACAACACCCGGCTATTTTTTGGTTGTAGTTGTCACTGTTGTTTGGCAGGCCTGGGCTGGGTTCAAACCTGCCAGCTCCAGTGTATGTGGCTGGCGCCCTGGCCGCTGAGCTGCAGGCACCAAGCCAAGAACTTCATTTTCATAGCTAGGGGTGGTGGGGTTTGGCCAGGGAACCTTGGTGATAACTAAATACAGCAAAGTGGTCATACCCAGTGAGCTCATGGGGTAATCAGAGAGGGCTCCCTGAAGGCAGCAGGTAGGATGCAGAGTCTTGCAGGATGCGGAGGATTATGGGGAGGTAGGCAAAGGGCAAGTTAGGAAGAAGAGACTCACGATGACACAGAGGCAAGAAGGGGCCTAACACAATCAGACCAACGAGCTCCCAGGTCTACCTGGCAGATGGCATGTGCAAAGAGGACCCTTGAAAGCAGACACCAGCAAGCCAACTCTGGGCTTGAGTCTTTGGATAGCTGTGGAGCAGGAGGAGAATGTGGGTGTGGGGGTAAAGTGCAGCATTTTGCTTGGGGATCCCCCCCGGAAACTCTGGAAGGGGCAGAAGGACAGGCCCAGGCTGAGGCCATGCCCATCCTTGTTCCTACTTCCTCTTGGCTACTCCCAATTACGCCAGCTCTGGGAAACCCAGCCAACTAAGCACCTGAGGCTCCCAAAGGTGGTCTCTGCACATTAGTTTCTAATTCAGAGAAGTGAGAGCAATTTCCAGAAGCTAATGCCACGGCACACATGCAATGATAGAAATCCTCTTGGCTGATATGACTGGTCAGCTGATGAAAACATTTCAACAATTAACAAATACTTGCATATTCATTCACCAACCTTTTGATGTAAAGTCAAGGCCATTTAACTTTTTATCTCCTGGATAGAACGGGTACTGTACCTTTATTAAATAAATCACACTCGCATGGAATTGCCTACAATTTCCAGTTTCAGTTATTTTTTCCCCCAGTATAATGAGAAATTAAATATACGTGCAAAATAATCTAAGTATAAAAAGTCTCCCTAGATTTTTTTGTTATTTCTTAGTTGTTTCACACTCATCCAATTCAACAGCATTTAATAAAAATGACTGGTGGTTTTCTTTTTGAATCTTTCCAAAGCTTCAACTTAGTTTTCGTAGAAACAACTTTTTCTTCTTTTTTTATAACAGTATTTAATTGGTTTGTATAATATTTAATTAAATTGCATAATTACAATAGCAAATTCCACTGGCATAAACAGGTTTGGGAAGGAAGCCAACTGCCTCCAGGAAAGCATTCAGCTCAGCTGGTGGGAGCAGACACAGAGGACGTTTTGGCCAGCAGCCTTCCTTCCTGTCCCAAGTGTTCCTCCAGCTGTGGCTATCAGTCAGAGGGAACGGAGAAAGCTGGCAAGATGTTAACTGCGGTTTCGAGGGCACCTCAGGCCCCTTTATCAGGACTAAGAAGGATGCCTCTCCGGGACTGAGGACTTGGTGTTGGCTACCCCAGCTTGGTCCAGTTCTTACCTGGTGTTGCTCCCTCTCAACTCCACCCTGTGCAGATGGGGTCAAACCGCTCCAGATTCCCTCCCTCTCCCCCCCACCAAGACTTCCTCCCATTACAGCTGTCTAGAAGGATTTGGCAAACTAACTCTATAGCTTTAGCAACAGATAATAGCCACATGCATCACTCTCCAGCAGGAGCTAGGAATTTCTTACAGAGGTGAGTTTCTAATGATGTTATTTCAGGCATCTGCAATAGTTTGGTTGGGGAAAGATTTGGGGGTCAGGGGAATGCCTAGGAGTCCCTCAAGCACACCATCTTCCTGAGGCTGAAATTTATAATCCTGTTCAGCAGTGTCACACTTCTAAGAAAATGGGGCCGTGGATTCGACTCTGCCTTTCATTCTTTCTGTTCCCAAACCCCTTATGCGGAATGGGATGCCCTTCCTCTTTTAATCTACCTTGTCAAAGTCATCTTCTCTGTATCCAGCCTTCCTTACCTTGGGGGTCACATAAAGCAAAAAGTCAGGATTTAAACTAAATGCCACCAAACCAACCAATCAACCAAGGAGTAGGCTCTAGAAGAACATGTTTAGAACGGCCATTTACTGTTTTGAGCCACTCACCATTCATTCCGTCTTCCTCTTGGTAAGAGAACCCTAATTTCCTTCCAGATTTCCATCAGCCCCTCATAGCCGATATGTTTCAAAGGTGGATCACAGTTGACTTAAGCCAACCAGCTCAGCTCAGTTCCCTGGTCATGGTAATTGGACCAAATTCTGTCATGTAAGAGGCAAGGAGATGTTTGCTGGGGTCTTTTGGGGAAGAAGCTCCACCATTGGAGATGTAAAAGGTATATGCAAGGGCTGGAACTACTGCAGCCACTTTATTACCAAAACAAGTCCAGGGAGCAGTGCTTAGCTAGTCACAGAAAAATGAAACTGGAGACCTGAACAAACTGCTCCCGAAGATCATCCCTGCCTCTGAACTTTTCATTTACCTAAGCCAATAAATTCCCCTTATTGTTTTTAATTGGTTTATTTTAAAAAATTAAACTAATACATATACATGGCTTAAAAATAAAAAATAATAAATGCTCAACCATGAAAAATAACAGGCCCTTGTCCAGTCCTCCTTACACTGGGTCCTACCTCCCAGATGACCACTCTCATGTGTTTTATTCTTTATTGCCATATTTCTAGTTAATAGCAGCATTGGTCAGCAAGGTCTGTTATAACAAAATACCATAGACTGGGTGGCTTAAACCACAGAAATGTATTTGTTACAGTTCTGGATAATGGCAATGTCCAAGATCAAGGTGTCAGCAAATTCACATTGTGGTGAGCTCCCTTTGTGGTTTGCAGACAGCCACCTTCTCACTGCATCCTCGTATGGTGGAGAAAGAGAGTAGTCTGCTGTCTCTTCTTACGAGGATCCTAATCCTCTGGGATTAGGGTTCCACACTTAAGATCTCACTTAACCTTAATATTTACTCTAAACACAGCCATACGGAGAGCTAGGGCTTCCACATATCAATTGTGGAGGAACACAATTCAGCCCACAGCACATGCTATATACTCCTATCTCTAGGTTTTCTACTTTAGTTATTATCTTAGTGCCCCATGATAGAAATGAGGTCTTATCTCCCTTATGCTCCCATCCACGTCGGCTCTAAACTCGCATTTCTGTCCTCTATCATTCAAACAGAGTGATACCACCATTTCTAGTTAAATCAGTTGTCAGTGTTCATAGTATTGTGATGAGACAGATACTGTTCATGAGCGAGCTGCATGACATTTCCATTGTTGTACAAATTTTTATTTTTTCTAGTGTTAAAAATGCCTTTGTATGAACCTAACACTTATTTACACACACACAAATTGACAGAGAGGAATTTTAAAGTCCCTCCCTAGACAATCCAGCAAGTCAGGAATCTGCATGTTCTTGGAATCAACCCATCCTGAGTTCCCCACCCTCCATCCCTAGACTAGAACAGGTGCTCCCAAGCCTAGTGCCCAGCTGTCACCTGGAGTTCTCACATCAGTCCTCCAAACACACAATGTGAGTTTCTAATGCTGCTCTAACACACACCACAACTGTGGTGGCTGAAGACAACACAAACTTACAGTTTTATAGTTCTGGAGGTCAGAAGTCTGAAAGGGGCCTCAAGACACTAGAACCAAGGGTTGGCAGGGTTGTGTAGACTGGAGACTCTGGGGGAAAAAATCAGTTTCTTCACCTTTTCCAGCTTTCTAGAGGCCGTTGAAGTCCTTGGCTCATGGCTCCCTTCCTCCATCTTCAAAGCCAGCAACTCTGAGGAAGCCCTTTCCGTTCTGCACCCCTGAGCTCTCTTCTGCCTCCCTCTTTCACATGGAAGGACTCTGTGATTGTGTCATGTGCACCCTGATAATTCAGGACAATCTCCCTATCTCAGAACCTGCTGATTGGGAGCCTTCACGCCACCTGAAATCCTTATTCCCTCTTATCATGTAACCTAACATTCTTTGGGGATAGATGTGACCATTTTTTTGGGGGGGGGTTATTTTGTCTACCCTATCTACTGTTCTTTTTTTTTGGAGACAGAGTCTCACTTTGCACTTTGTCACCCTCAGTAGAGTGCTGTGACATCATCGCTCACAGCAACCTCTCACTCTTGGGCTCAAGCAATTCTCTTGCCTCAGCCTCCCAAGTAGCTGGAAGGCACCTGCCATAACATCCAGCATTTTAGAGGCAGGGTCTGGTTCTGTCTCAGGCAGGTCACGAACCTGTGAGCTCAGGCAATCCACCTGCTTCGAGCCTCCCAGAGTGCTAGGATTACAAGCGTGGGCCACCACACCCAGCCCCCTATCTATCATTCTTCTTGGTTTTTTACTCTCAATCTTCCTCTGGTAGCTTCCTGAGGAGGCTTCAAGGGCATATCAGCTGACACCATGCCTACCCCAAAGGACTTTATTCCTCTCACTCCTCACCTGGCTGTAAACAGAAAGCTAAGTTAGAAACTACTTCCCATTGGGAGGCTGAAGGCACTGACCCACAGTCTTCTAGATTCCAGGGACGCTGGTAGAAGTCTAATACTGTTTTGTGTTCTAATTCTCACATAAAACCTACTTTTTTGCTCTCTGAAAGTTTTGCAAATCTCCTCTTTATCCCTAGCATTCTGACATTCCACAGAGCTGTGCCTTGTGGGTCTATCCTGTTTATGGTGTTTGCCCATACAGTCTGGAACCTGGGAACCTTCTCGCATAACTTCTCTGATAACGTTCTCTCCTTGGGTTTTATGCTCTCACTTTCTGAAACTCGAGCCACTGACCTCCTGGATTAAGCTTCTAATTTCCTTATTTTTTCTGTCCTATTCTAAATCTTTGTCTCCTTTTCCTATATTTGGAGAAAGTCCTTCAATTCTATCTCTCAAATCTTCCACTGAATTTTTAATTCCTGCTATTGTATGTTTAATTTCTTAGAGTTCTTCCTTATTCTTTGGACATTTCTTTTTTATGACCTTCCATTTCCATTTTATGGGTGCATTATCTCCTCTTATCTCTGAGGACATTAATTATGGTTTTACTGAAGTTTTCCTCCACTCCTGCTTGGCTCTCTTCTTTCCTCCCTGCTCCCTTGCTGTTATTTACCTGTTCTCCCTCCCCTCCCATGTTAGAGGTATGCTTTCCACAAATACCAGGTGATCTTTGAGCATGATTTATATTTGAGAGTGAGAAACTAAAAAGCTGCTGATGCCCCTCTGGAGGCTGGGTAGAGACCTGGTCATTTTCCAAAGGATCTGATCCTAGGAATTTCTAGACTCAGAGATACTGTATACAACTGAGGGCAACTTTGGGCACTATACTAAAAATGGAAGAATTGATCTAAAGGCTGCACGCTGAGTGGAGAGACTCCCTGCACCTCTCCATGATGGGTGAGAGTTCTGGGAAATATGTATCTATGTATGTCATTTAGACCCTGGGCTGCCAGTCTTCTTAGAGCCCAGAGTACACTGCACAGCACTGGGCTTTCCCAAGTGACTTTACGACATGAAGAGCCAGCAAAGAACTCTCTTAAAGGCACAGAGACACAAAATCATCCACATCTCCCACCTGGTCCCTTTTGTGATGCTTTCAGGTTCATATGTCAGAAAACCCCACGCAGGCACAGTTAATGACCCACACTACATAGTTAGCTTTGGTAAAGGGCCCATGTGTGGGCATCAGTAGCACGGGCCACATTGGGGCAGGATGAGGAGGGCAAATCTAACCCCTGCCTAGAGACACTCTTGGCTGACATCAAAATCACTGATGTGGCACTACACCCATCACAAGCACAGTGGCATGAAATATCTTCAACCACAGGCACCATGTGCAAAACCTAGACCAGAGGCCAGTTGCTGGCCTGTTAAAGACATTTTCTCTTTAATAATATGAAAATCTACTAACTCCTTAGGATGGAGTCTTCCAAAAGAAGAATGCCTGTTAGCAGGATCCCACTCACTACCACCTTAGGTAAACAGCAGACACGCTGCGCCCCAAAAGAAGCACAGTCCAGAGCTGCCCTCAGCCTTCTGCCCTCATCTTGGCATAGACTCCACACCACAGCAATCCAGATGCAGGCCCTGTGGGCCAAACAGCCTCTGGTATTGTCAGGAAGGGTTTCCCTGTGGGGAAGCCAACCTTCAGCATGGGTCCCACCTGCCCTCCTAAAAAGCAACACACATGGTCCTGCTGCCAGTAGGGAGAATCTAAGGGTGTGTGGCTTACGGCCAGCAAAGTGAGCCACCCCACGCACTGCCCCTCGGAGCCCAGTGGAGATGCAGAGCAGGCCAACAGCAGAGTGCAGGCCCCTCACCTGTACAGGTGGACACTGCTTTCCGCACAAGGTTGCATCTAAACATCCTAACCCCTCAAATCTCATTTTAGGCCCCCTAAAGGCCCCGCTGTTTAAGTACATCATTTTTGTAAAATGAATCATTCCCTCCATGGTTTCCCCTCCTCCCTGCAACACATACACTTGATCTGTTCTTCAAATATGCAGACTCCGGACACCAGGCGCACTGCAAAGGAGAGTCATCTACTTCAGAATTCTTTTTTAAAAACAATAACAACAATAAAGAGACATCCTAGCCTTCCTCCAACAGCCATGTCCAAGTGCCCTGAAGCAAAGGCACAGCCTGGGATATAAATATAGGGGACAGGCAGGCCAGAGAAGGGGATAATTCCTTTGTACCTTCATAAACTTTCATAAACTTGTCTATTCCTATGGTAACATCACCCCTGGCCCAGTCCTTGCCCTAGCACGGTCCCTGTCCCAGGCTCTGGCAAGTTCTTGACGGAGCCCAGTGACTCACAACTTTGGGTTTTCCATGCATCTTCCTCCTTCTCCCTTCTGGAACCCTGCCCCTCCTTCCGCCTACACTCCAGGTGTCCTGCCTTTCCTCCTCACGCCCCTTTCCCTCCATCTTTTCCAGTTGGCCCCAGGCATCTCTTTCTTTTATAAATTTGTTATGAAATATTCCAGACATACAAAAAGGCCAAAAACATAATACAAGGAACACCTGTGCACCCACCACCTGGCTGCATGAATAAAAAGCAGCTCTTTCTAATCCGAGGCCCACATCCCTCTCTGACACCACAATTCCTAACAGCCTTTGTTCCAGTCTTCCTCAGAAAAAGCCCAGGGAGATGCATAAATCCAGGGCATAACCAGCTGTCACCTGGACTCTGCTGTATGAATTTTCTCACTTCCCCTGTGGCTGTGTGAAGCTCCCTTTCACCCACCCCTGCCATCTTCCTTTGTGATTTGACTGCTTCCCTATCTCAGAGAAGTGGCTTGCTGAAGGTCCTCAACTAGTTAAAAGCCACACGCACAGGTCAGCAGAGAGCTGGTGGTCAGAGTGGGGACTTCACCTGGGTGGGGCTCCCAGGCAGGACCCCAGTGCTTCTTGCCTACACGTGGCACTGGGCCTCTCTGTACACTAGGAACAGGGGCTGGGCAGGAGGCAAGGCAGGGACATTCTTCCTCTTATGGCCTGGCAGTGTTTGCGGGGCCACAGGCACATTCATGGAGGCAGCCAAAGGCATGTGGGCAGGGCAGGAGCCTGGGGGACGCCACCCATACAGCAAAGAGGGGCTGCCGGGCCTGGAGGCTATACAGGATTAGAGCCCAAGCTCTGAGGACAGTAGGATTGAGGGGCACAGTAAGGGACAAGTTGGGACAGTTGAGGGAAGGGCAGAGAAGGAGAGCACCCCCCAGGCTGGAGAGGAGGGAGAGCCCAGTAAGATGAGGCCAGCTGGGCAGGGCCTTGGGCACAGTGGGCTGAGAGGGTGGGTGAGGATGCTGAGATGCCCACCTGTGTCAGGCCTGGCTGTCCTCAGCACGCCACTGTGCCTGGCTCAGATTCCCAGTGGGGGACAGGGGTTTTAGGGGCTCTTTGTGCTGCTACCTTCCCCAGCCCTGCTGCATAGAGGCTGTGGGAGGACACAGAAGGCCAGTGCTGCTGACACTGGCACGGCCTGAGCAGAGGGGGAAGATGGATGTCCTCCCCACTGCAGCCTCCACACCGGAGACGAAGGGCGCCCATACAACCCAGAGTCCACGCAGCTGGCACCTGTGCCTGGGGCTGGGGCATGGGCTCAGGAGCCGGGGCAGCCTTCCTCTCCTCTGCGGGTGTTTCCAGACTAGAGCTGACTGCCTACCACTCAACCTGCATGCCTGGCCTCACCTTCTATGTCCTGCAGCCACAAGACCCCCACCCCAAGCCCACACCCACCATGGCCCCACAGAGGCATCTGTGTACTCAGCACGACCATCAGGCCCTCTGTCAAGCAAAAAGATCGAGGCCCAGATGCCTGGCCTGCTGCCTCTGCCTCCACCGTGGGAGTCTTCACCCCTTTCCTGCCCAAGCCCTCACTGTTGCCTCCCTCTTCCTGCACCTTCCCAGCACAGCTCATACTCCAGAACTTTACTCACCCAGTATATGGGGCTCACACCAACACACAGTGTGGCCCCCAGGACAATCCTGAGCCCACAGAGTCTCAGCTCCAGGTGGTATTTCAGGCAGCAGCAGGAGGTGGAAGAGGGACACAGATGGCTGAGGTAGAAAGGTGGAAGCCCCCCCCACCCCCCGAGGCCTTTCCTTAATCAGCCCTATTTGGAGAATCCTTAAAGCTGCTGAGAAGAAAATAATAGTTTGGATTCATTTTTGGAACGCCCTGAGGTGTGGAAGAAAGGACTTTATCTTCTTTTGCTTCTAGACCCATATTCTGGAAATGCTGACAACAGGGCCAGTGGCTCCAGTAAGTTGCCTTAGGTGGCTTTGTTTCTCTATGACTTGCTCATGTTGAACCTTTGGATGCCAGCTTTCTTCCCGCAGAAGCTACGGCACAGGCCCCACTCCCTGTCCACACCTGGCTGGGTGTACTGTGGTTCTGTGCTTTGGGTATACTGTGGTTCTGTGCTTAGTTCTCACCATCATGTCAGTAACTCCCGAAGGCAGGAGCCGCATCTCACTCATCTTTACATTCCCAGCATCCAGCCCAGAGCCTGGCACAAAGAGGTGCTTGATAAACAGTAAATGAAGGCAGGCCCATCCCCAAGTGGTCTCACAACAAGGTTGAGTGGAGGACAACCTCTGAAGAGGGTGCCTCTCCTACCCAGGATTTCTCTGGGGAGTTTTCAGTGACAGGTGTAAACCCTCCACCATTCTGTATGGGTCCCTAAGTCCAAACTAGGTACCCCAAACCCGCAACCGCAGTGTGAAGTCACTCTTGCACAACTGGCCAGTGAGAGGCCCTCCCCTCTTCCCTCTGCAGTGCCCATCTCTCTTCGGCATTCCTTCTACCTCTGATTGATACCAAGGCCACTCTACCAGGTCACACAGCTGTGGTGGTGGGAGATGTAGTGCCCCAGAGAGGGTCCTTCCAAAGACAGCGGACACACTGGGGGACTGGCCGCCTCCCCTTCACCCATCCAACTCTTCCCACTCCCAGTCTCTTGCTCAAGACCATCTCCTACACAAACCTTCCCATCCCCACCCCACACCCATCTTTCTAGCTACATATTCACTGGTCTCACTGTCTGCACAGCTTGACCTCTGGACTACTTCTAAGTGCAGCCTGACAAGGCTCATGAAGGATTGGAACACATGTTGGAAGCCTTCAAGCTCATTGGTAATAGAGCCAGAACTGAAACTCTACTTTAGGGATGCTCCTTCACGTAGCTTGAGCCTACAGCACAATTCCTAGAAGACAAAGACCATGCCTCACTGTTTCCCCATTGGGGACCGAGCAGAAGAGTTACCTAGACTAGGACCTTGGCAAATATTTTGGCAAGTATTTGTATTAAGCGTTCCAAGGCCTAAAATTACCTCCTCAGACCCACTCCTCAGTATCATTTCACCCTTCTTTCCTAACATACCCCACTATATACCTGCAGTCTATGACAGAACCTCCCATGTCAACTTCAACATCCCGCAAAGGGGACAGAGGGAGTGTGTAAATTTAGTCTCCTTTGGGCCCACTGGCAATTTTCATTTGGCTTTCTGCCTGACTTCTCTTGGCCATTAAAGAGGTAAGCACTCATTTCAATGCTGGCAAAAGACTGTAAACAATAAAAATTCAGCTCAGCTTGGGGGTATAGTGGGGAATAACCTTGAAGGGGTTATACCTACATGGGGACCAGTGACCAACGCGGCCCCAGGGCCCCACAACATCTCTCTTTCCCCTCTCTTTGCTCCAGGAAGATTTTCAGAACAGCCAATGGGTATTTATTGAGGCCTGTCATTCTGCAGAAGCAGTTACTCTTACCTCAGTATACAATCTGGTTAAGAATAAGACTAGAAAAAATTAATCTTTTTCCATATGCAAGTGTGAGTGATTGTAAATTGGTTTCACAATAGTACTGAGTACATTGGATATTTTTTTCCACTCCTGAGATACTTTACTAAGAAGACTATTTTCCAGCTCCATCCATGTAAACATAAAAGAGGTAAAGTCTTCATTTTTTAATGCTGCATAGTATTCCATGGTATACATATACCACAATTTATTAATCCATTCATGGATCAATGGGCACTTGGGCTTCTTCCATGACTTGGCAATTATGAATTGAGCTGCAATGAACAATCTGGTGCAAATATCTTTATTGCCAAATGATTTTTGGTCCTTTGGATATACACCTAGAAGAAGAATTGCAGGATCAAACATCAGGTTTACATTTAGATCCCTGCGTGTTCTCCAAACTTCCTTCCAAAAGGGTCAATAGAGGGAGGGTTAGTAGGGGTACCACACCTATGGAGCATATTGCAAGTACAAGTTGGATCTATCAGGTGTAGAACAGAAATGTATTAATCCTATAATTGGCTAAATGAGGTGAAGGCTATGTTGATTAGTGGGATGTAAGTACTCCAATTTGTACAAATAACCAACACATTGAATCCCATAGTGGCATAAATGTATTTATGATCTATGTACAAATGACTTAATAAAAAAAAGAAAAAATTAATTTAGCAAGATTGCTAGACACAATGTCAATAATCAAAAATCAACTATATTCTCTACAGACTAGTGACAAGCATGAAGAAGATAAATTTTTAAAAAATATTATTTCTAACAGCATTAAAACATTAAATATCTGGGAAATAAGTCCAATGAAATAGGAGCACAAACTCTACACCAAGAAGCACAAAGCAATGCTTACAGAAATCAACAACTTTACCAAAGTCAAAGTACTATGTTCATGGATTGAAAGAATCAAAAGCGCTAACCTGTCCATTTTTCCATTTGATCTATAGATTGAATACACATTCAATCAAGATCCTAGCAGATTTATGCACATATTTGTGTATGTGGAAACTGACAAGTGATTTGAAATTTTTACATAAATGCAAAGGACTGAGAATAGCCAACGTAATAATGAAAAAGAACAAAGTTGGAGAAATTATACTACCAGATAATAATAAGACTTCTCCTATAAAGCTACAGGAACAGGCAGAGTGGTATAGGTTCAAGTATAGACAAAGAGGCCAATGGAATAGAATAGAGTTTAGAAATATTCATAAATGGCCACTTAAGATAAATGGCCCACTACACTTCAATTGGGAAAGAATGGTATTTACAATAAATGGTGCTGAGTCAGCTGGATACCTATATTTAAAAAAAAAAATGTTGACCTCTACCTCACACTAAAGAAAAATTAACTTGAGATGGATCATACCTAAACATAGACGATAAGAAAATAAGGCTTCTAAAAGAAAACATTAGAGAATATATCTTCATGACCTTGGATAGGCAAAGTTCCTTAAATAGGAGAGAAAAATTATTAATAAATGCAAAGACTGACAAATGGGAACTTATTAAAATTTAAAACTTCTGTGAAGGCAAGCTGCAGAGTGAGAGAAGACAGATGACAGCAGGGCTGTATCTGGAATACACAAAGAGAGATTACCAATAAGAAAAAGTCCAATTTGCCAGTTAACAAATGGGAAGACAGCTGAATAGGCGCATGGCAAAAGAGGGTATCTAAATGGCCAATAAACATATAAGATAATGCAAATGCAAAATAATAAGACCACAGTCGGCGACAGCACTGTGCCAACCAGAATGACTAAAATAAAACACCAAGTGTTTGTGAAAATGGGTCGCAACTAGAATGCTCTTAAATTACTGGGGGTAGGAGTGTAAATCTACACAACTGTTTCAAAAGAGTGTTTGACAATCTTAATTCCTATTAACATTAAATATACAGATACCGTCCAACCCAGCAATTCCTCTCTTAGGCATAGACCCAACAGAAAAGATATTACTGTACACCAAAAAACATCAGTAAGAATACTCACAGAAGCTGTTTAAAACATAGTGTCAGGGCCGGGTGGGCATGATGGTTCACACCTTTAATCCTAGCACTCTGGGAGGCTGAGGTGGGTGGATTACCTGAGCTCAGGAGTTCCAGACCAGCCTGAGCAAAGGTGAGACCCTATCTCTAAATAAATAAATAAATAAAATAGCCAGGCATTATGGTGGGCATCTGTAGTACCAGTTACTCGGGAAGCTAAGGCAAGAGAATCACTTGAGCCCAAGAGTTTGATGTTGCTGTTAGCCATGATGCCATAGCACTCTACCCGGGGCAACAAAGTGAGACTCTGTCTCAATAAATAAATGAATAAACAAACAAACATAGTGTCAAACTAGAAATGGCCCAAATGTCCATCAACAACAATAGACTAGGTAAAAAATAAAAACAAAAACAAACAAAAAAAAAACCCCTGTGGTACAGTCCCACCAGGAATGTTATATAGTAAAAAAAAAAAAATGAACTTCTGCATACTCTGCAACTTGAACACACTGTCCAGTGAAATAACTATGGCATTATTTCATGTATATGAAGGTCAAACAGCAAAACTACACAATGACAGATGTCAGGATAGTGGTTATTTTTGAGGGGGTCTCAAGTGGAAAGAAGGAAGAGGGGAGCTATCCAGAGTGCTGGGAATAGTCCACACTGATTAGAAGTGTGCTTACCTATATAAAAATTCATTGAGCTATACATATAAGATTTGGGCATTTTATCAAAGAGGGGGAACAGGGCTTCAGTCAGAAGACAGGACGAGGATAAGGCAACAACAGGAAAGGCAAGATGAAGACTGAGAGCTGGCCTTGGTGGCTGTCCCTGTGCCTTGTGGGGCATAGCACGCATTCCAGTGACAAGGTTAGTGCATCAAGAGTCAGTACCAATGATAAAAGATCACGTCTTATCTGCACCTAACCCGCTTTGAAACAACAAACAAGCAAGAGAGGTCCCCATGCTTTGGGGGTCTAGATCAGGAGGGTCTAGATCAGGAAGCTAAGGTGCCACATGGGGACACTGCCACATGCAGTCCCTGGATCCTGGACTCTGTCCTCTTAACAACACCTCCACCACCCCCCGGCGGCTTGCATCAAGTGCTGGCTGCTATAGAGGAAATTATAAATTGAGTTTTCTTTTCTTTCTTTTTAAAAATCCAGATCTGCAAACTTACTTCTAACTTCTACTTACACCCCAGGAGAGAAAGGGGGGAAATATCATACTTGGCACCGAGCCTGGAACCTTCCCCAGATAAGAGAGATGTTGCTCTATGTATCATCTAACTCCTACAGGCTCCCTAAGCTTTCCACCCACTGAAAGTGGAATGTGTCGCCTGCCTCAGGAGGGCTTGGTCAGCATTTCTCACCTCTGCCACAGACGTGCTCCTTGGCCTGATCAGGAAGCCCCCTGGACTTTAGCCCCACCCCCAATTCCAACATCTCAGACTTTTGGTGGCAGAAGGATGGCTCAGGTGTGCCACTTCATTATCTGCTCCCTTCCCCACTTCTTTTGTGATTTATTGACATTTGTTTGCTTTTAGCAATCCAGCAATCTGGTTTTATTCCCCTACCCCGCCCCAGTCACTTATATTAGGGTGGCTCTGGAAGTCTGTTATTTGGATTTTCTCTCCATCTGTCCCGTGCTCAGTGTTGCTGTACTTCATGTTGTACTGTTTAAAAATAAAGTTGAAAAAGTAACAACTAAATAGATGACAGCCTGGCAAAAACAGCAGCTGTTGCCCATAAGGCAAAATAGAAAATATTCTCCTGGATACATTTATAGAGAAATGGGTATTACAGAGACAGAGACAGAGGGACAGACAGAGACAGAGAGAAACTTCAGCCAATGCAATATCATTTAAACCTCCCGGATGCCAAGAAGGTAATGGATGCACCCTGCTGACACCTGTTACTCACCCATCAGGCTCAGATGGGAATGTGCAACTTTAGAGTCCAAAGAGGCAGTGATGTCTGGGACCCTCTGTGACACAAGTGTTTGCATTCTGAAACAGGTACAAGTCAGCCCCAAATCAAGCCAACAAGTCCAGACAATAGACCAGAAGTACTATGAATTTCCCAAGAATTCTGCCCTTGAAAAACTAAATTTAGTTAAGCTAGCAAGACACAAAGTTACCAAAAAAAATTCCCAGTACAATTGTTTAAAAATCTGAGTCATACGACACCAAAAGCACAGGTGACAAAAGAAAAAATAAATTATACTTCATCAAAATTAAAACTTTGGTGTCTCACTGGACACCATCAAGAAAGTAGAAAGCAGCCCACAGAATGGGAAAAAATATTTGTAAATCGTCCATCTGATAAAGGACATGTGTCTAGAATATATATATGAAGAGCACACAGAACTCAAAACAAAAAAGGCAACTCAATTTTTAAAACACAGTCAAAGGATCTGAACAGATGTATCTCCAAGGAAGACAATGAATGGCTGAGAAGCACATCAAAAGATGCTGAGTATCATTAGTCACCAGGGAAATGTAAATGAAAATCATAATGAGATATCAACCTCAAACTACTCATTCTAAACTAGAATCAAAGTCAGCTAAGAAAAAGCATGAGCAAGGATGTGGAGGAATGACAAGTTGGACAATTATGTTTGCGAACACATCCTAGACAAGGTGCTACATACCTCACTGTTGAATCTTCAGCCAATGCAGTATCATTTAAATCTCTCGGATGCCAAGGAAGTAATGGATGCACCCTTCAAGTTACTCTCCTTGGGAAGCTATGTACTGACCACAGTGCCTATTTCACCCTTTAAAGCACTTTTTCTAGGGTGAGTTTGTGAATTTAATTGTCCAACCTTGTATAGATTTCACACACTGCTGATAGGAATGCAAAATGGCACAAGCACTTGGGAAAACAGTCTGGCAGTTACTCAAAAGGTTAAATATAGAGTTACCATCAATGATCCAGAAATTCTACTCCTAGATATGTACTAGGAATAATAGTGCCCACACGTTAAGTTTGCACGAGTATTCACAGCAGCATTATTCAAAATAGCCAGAAGGCAACCAAGATGTCCTTTAGCCAGTGAATGGATAAGTAAACTGTGGTACACACGGACAATACTGAAAAGCAAGGAGCTATTAAACTAGGAAGAGACATGAAGGAAACTTAAATGCATTATTACTAAGTGGAAAGAAACTAGTCTGGAAAAGGCTGCATACTATATGATCCCAACTCTAAAGCATTCTGGAAAAGACAAACCTGGGGGACATTAAAATGGCTAGTGGTTGCCAGAGGTTAGTGGGGAGACAGAGATGAATGGGTAGGGCACAGAGGATGTTTAGGCAGTGACGCTACTCTGTATGATGCTATAATGGCGAACACATGTCATACATTTGTCAAAACCCATAGAATGCACAACACCAGGAGTGAACATTAACGTAAACCACGGGCTTCAGTGTCAGTGTAGGCTCATCAGTTGGAACACGCAGACCACTCAGTTGCAGGATAGTGATGGGAGGACTGTACATGTGAAGGGGCAGGAGGCATTAGGGAACTCTCTGTACTTTTCACGCAATTTTGCTGTGAACCTGAAATTATTCTAAGAAGAAAGTTTATTGATTGAAAAATCTCCAAGCCAAGAGAAGAGATGGAACAAGTTAAGTTCATGACTCATTGCGGAGTGGCTGGTACAGCAAGAACAGTAGGAGGTCATAGCAGAGAGTGCCCATCCCAGATAAGGGGGATAGGGCTGGGTCTTGAAGAAGGGGTAGAATTTGGAAAGGAACATTAATCCAGGTATAGGGCAGGAGTGCGCAGGGAGAGTTCAAGACATGCTGAAACCCATCCCTTTGAGCTATCAGGCTGGACCACCACCATGTGTGGGGTCTACAAAGCCCCTCAGGCCCAACTTTAGCTGTGTACAAGCTCTGGCTCTGACCTTGGGCCTTCCTCCTGCAAAAGGCCAGCAAGAGAACTGGTTCTCCAGTTGGTCTGGTGGCCACAATCACCTGCCTCCTTGGTCTGGGGTGCAGGACTCCTTATTGCCCTGACAGCAGGAGCGGCTGGTATGCAGAGCTTTGGGGAGGAATGAGGTTGGTGGGCTGGAGGAATAGAAAGCAGGTCTTCATGGCTTTAGCCCTAAACATGACCCTAAATCCTGCTGTCCCTTAACCTTCTCAATCCCTTGTGCCTTGTGCTTTGTTTTTTGACTACACAGGTGCCTTTATTTTGGCTTCTCTATCCCCAAACTACCCAGTGTCAGGAAATGAACACAGCCAGGACAGCTTGCTGCAGAAGGACATTTTGTGATGGCCCTAGTCACTTGTAGGTTGATGTTTTCACAACTACAACGGGGGTGCCCTGAGCTTACAGTGAACCCATCTTGCCCTGGGGCTTCTTCAACGGCTCCTCCTGTATGCACTAAATACACAATGGCTCCTAATGTATGCACTGGAGATTAAATAGCTTCTACTGTATGCCTCCTGATAACATGCAGAAGTTATCAGAACACACTGTTTCATCAGCATCTCATTACTCTTGATGTAAGTGAAGCAAACATCCTAACCCAGGTCAAATCTGCAAACAAAGTAGCTATATTTTATAGGACAGTAAGGAGAATAGGGCACAAAATGCATGTGCTTTATCCAAAGCCATGAACCTCTTCTCTGGGAGCTGGTTCTGACTGTTCAGACCTAAAAGCAGTAAATCCACTGGGCTAAAGAACATGCTGGAGAATTTGGGCAGGGATGGGAACTGGCACTAAAGTAAGAAGAGAGCTGCCAAATGGAGACGTCAGAGCACAGGAGCCCCTCTCTGAGATGAGCTTTCACATGTGGGTGGCTCTACAGAGCTGTCAAAATGCAGGGGAAAAAATGCAGGGCTGAGTTGAAAAATGGGCTCCAGATGCATAGCTGTGACAACGTGTGTGGCCAATGGAAGACTAGGTGAGTCAAAGGTGCTTGGACATGTAGCAGCCTGTCTTGAGAGCAGGCATCTCATGTGGGTGCCACTGTGCACCCCTTGGTGCCATGGCAGTCTGCTTGGAAAGGCTAGTGGCTTCTTTTCCTCCAAGTCAATTTGGTAAAATACGTGTAACATAAAAATTTACTATTTTAATCTTTTTTTTCTCCTTTGAAACAGAGTCTCACTCTGTCACTCTGGGTAGAGTGCCATGGCGTCATCACAGCTCACAGCAACCTCAAACTCCTGAGTTCAAGTGATCCTCTTGCCTCAGTAGCTGGGACTACAGGCCTTGTGCCACCACTCCCAACTAGTTCTTTTTTGTTTGTTTGTTTCTATTTTTAGGAGAGATGAGTCTCACTCTTGTTCAGGCTGGTCTCAAGCATCACTTGCTCTGGTGCTCAAGGTGATCCACCCACCCAGTCTCCCAGAGCACTAGGATTACAGGCCTAAGCCATTGTGCCTGACCATTTTAATCATTTCCAGCATTCAGTTCAGTGAAATTAAATACATTCACCATCGTCACCTTCGGAACTTCATCATCTTCCCTAACTGAAACTCTGTACCCAATCAACAATAACACCCCAAGCAAACCCCTACTTCCTCCAGTCCCTGGAGGGAAGAACCACCATCCTACTTCCTGCCTCTAGGAACTTGACCATTCTAGGCTCTTGTAAGTGGAATCATGCGGTATTTGTCCTTTTGTGTCTGGCTTATTTCACTAAGTGTAACACCCTCAAGGTTCATCCATGTGTAGGGTGACCAGATTTTAAGATCGGTAAGGCGGGACAACATGGCAGGGGTGGGGGACGGGGCAGGGCAGGGCCTGACAACAATGCAAACTTTGATAAGCAGTTCTCAATAATCACTTCTCAGCAATTATTTGTTATTATTACAGTTTAACATTATAAAATTAACAAAAATAATATAAAACTCATATTCTGGTGAAATAGCCAAATGGCAGCCAAAACCCGTATATTCCCTTCTTGTTCTCCCACCTGTTTGTGCATTCTTTCCAAAAATTGGGACTTTTTTAAAATGCCATGGGACAAATTGTTGAAAAGGGGGTCTGTCCCGCCAAAAGCGGGACGTCTGGTCACCCTATCCATGTGGTACCATGTGCCAGAATTCTCTCCCTTTTCATGGCTAAATAGTATTCCACACAGGGAGAAGACCATGGAAAGAGAAATGCAGGGATGGGGTGACATAGCAGAAGCTCAGGAAGGCCAAGGTCTCTGGAAGACCCCCAGAAGCCAGGGAAAAGCATGGGGCAGAGTCTTCTTCACAGGCTCAGAAGTAACCAAGCCCAGTGATGCCTCAATCCTGGATACCTGGAACTACATAAAAGGCACTCTTGTCCCTTGGGCCACTCTGTCTGTGTGCTTTGGTAGGGCAGCCTGAACAAGCTAATACGTCACTTCTCCCTGACCTTCTGCAGTGTCGTCTGAACTCCTTGCCTTTAAGCCCTCCTATCCTGCTTGTCCCCATTTAGCCTCTGCACAACTCCCAGAAATATTACTAAGATGCAGATCTGACACCATCACTCCCCCACCTAAAGCAGACAGAGGCTTCTCTTGTGTCCTGAGCACAGAGGATTTTAAAGTCAGCCAACTGGACATAAGCCAGCTGCCATCTGAGCACTGCCGCCCTTTTCGTCCCCTCTCCTAACTCCTTCTCTCCCTCCTCTGCTCTGCACACCTCATATCAACGAAGTCCTTGAGGTCCTCTGTGGGCCTGTGGTCCCTCACACATCTCTGTTCATCTTTGGGGATCTCCTTGTGTGCCTGCAAAGCCCTAATTCATCCTAGAAGACAAATGTCCACCAAAGAGTTATGCTCCCCCTGCAGTACCATTCATCACAGTGCCAACCCCTCTGCCCCATCCCACAGGGCTCTGTCACTGGGCTGTATTGCCTCATGGTCACCTCCCAACCAGTGCTGTCTTCGGGAAGCAGGGGCTCTTGGTTGTCTGCCTGTGGTTCCTTTGAGGGCATCTGAGCATGGCAGTCCTTCTGGGACAGAACGGTGTGTTCACAAGGGGTCCTAGGATGAGCCACCAGCATCATGGTGGTGAGCTTGGTGCACCACAGCAGACAGAACCTCAGCAGAGGCTATGGTGACACGGGGTCTCCTGCTGCTATACCACCCCAGTAGCAAAGGTTATGGAGGTGCACCTGTGCATCCAGGGCACCTGGATCAAAGGCAACACTGAATGTTAGGGCTCCAGAGTGGCTCACTGGAGCTGGAAGCCTGGGTGTTCAGCTGCCCTTTGAGGCATTTGGTGTACTTGGCAGTCTCCCCCAAGCCTCATCCCAGTCCTGCAATGGTGAGGGTCACAGCCTATACCCCATAGTATCTCTAGTGATCCTCAGTCAAATGGTGCTCCCAAAGGCCTACCAAGTCACACAGAAATGCACAACAATGGCCCAGTACACTGGAGAGTCCCCTGCTATCCACTCTCTCCAAGGGAGCACTGCCTCTGTCCTACAGGCATCCTTCCTGGGATGAAAACTCTGGGCCAGAGGACCCAGCACAAGGAGAGGCACAGGGCAGACCTTAGTACACACCTATAGAAGGGCAAAGGCATGGAAGCCTGGGGGAAGCTGGTGAGCAGCACAGACACAGTTTGGCTGGTGAGATGCTTGAAACCAGGGCCTTGTTTCATCAGGACCTCTGCTTTAAGTGATCTGTGTTGTTGCTTATTGTTGTTTTTTAACTGAAAGCACATTTCTCTCTATTCCCTTCAAACAGGATGTAACCCCTGCATCCTGGGCTCTGCTGTCCTTGGTCTGAGAACCTCCCTTTAGCTCCAGCTCCAGCTTCTACTTTGCCTGACTCCAGCCGACAACAGGTGGCACATGTCAGCCCCCACTTCTCTATCAATTCCCCCCCAAGGCAGCTCTGACTCCTACTAGACTTCAGGGCTTCCTGGGCAGTAACTTGGCCTACGCTTTCAAGGCTGCTGCCCAGGGGCTGAGATGGAAGGTCCCTCTGTCCCAGGCTAGCTCTCAGCAGCAGGCATGTGACAAGGACCAGGTCAAGGGCTCTCCTGATTGTCTCTCCAGGCCCCAACCCTCTACACGCAAGGCCCTTATCCCAGGCCCATGTGCTCACTACAGCCTGTCTGCCCACCAGGCCCTCCCCAGTTTCATGATTAAAGCCCTACCTATCGTAAGGCCCTTCCCATCTATTGTCCTATTCGACCCTCATGCTTGGGACCAGACTGGGGAGAAGGCTGTATAAGAGTCTTATTGTCTCTATAGCTCATAGATGCAGAAGTCTGACACTAGAGTGAGCCATCTCCCACAATGGCTGAACTGTACCAGGGCTTACCCTCCCGCCCCATGCTACGTGCCCTGCCAGCTCCTGCCCTCCCAGACAGTGCCCTAGACTCTTCCTCCCAGCAAATCTGGCCTCAGCTGGTTGAAGAAAATAATAACAATAATGACAATGACAACACTAACATCTACATGAGAGCTGACTTCGGGCAGGGCTTTGTTCTAAACATTTGCACGTTTTAATTCATTTCCTCCTCACTGCACCCATATGAGACAGGTTTCTGTGTTCCAGATGGGGACACTGAGGCGCACAGTTTAAGTGCCCTACAGGTCCCATGCCTATAAAGTAGTGGGAGAAGGAGTCATGCCCAGGCAGTAGAAGCCAAGTTCTGTGCACAAAACCACACTCAGGAATCAAGAGCTGATGAAAGCTACTTAAAGAGTGTGCATTTCACCTTCTGTAGAAAGAGCACCTCAAATGGTGGCAAGGTGGGTGTGGTGGCAAGAGGGCAGGAGAGAGACATTTGAGCCAGAGGTCTTGTGTGCTGCATCCCCTGTCCTCAACCACAGTGCTTCACAGCTTGGGAGCAGAGGAGTGAGTTGGTCAGGTAACCCTTGTATGGGTAACTGGTATCAGAGCACATAGGTGGAGCGATGGAAAGAGCTATAGGCAGAGGGACTGGTTAGGAGGTGACTGCAACAGAGTGGGCCAAAGCTGAGGCAGTGGTATTAAGAGGAGGCCTTCCACAGTGGCCCCTCCTGGCACTGGGGGTATTGGCCAACATTGGCACTGGGGCCAACATCGCCCCCCACCTCACAGCTCTGTTGTCCACAGATGTGGCCCAAACTGTCTGCTGCTGCTAAGACTCTGCCTCCTCCAAGTTCACACAGTCAGAGACATGAAGGTGCAGCCCCAGCTCTCTCCAATGTAGGAATATAGTTACTTACAGGCTGGTTTGGCCTACAGAGCCACTGAGATCCTATTCAAACTGGAGCAGACCTAGGATGGAGCAGAGATGAGTGAATTAAGGTGCATCAGCCAAGTGCCACTTTGTTGGGGCTGCAGTCCCAGTACCAGCATCTTAGGCAGGAGTCATGGACCTGTTCAGCAAAACTGGGCTAAGGCTTAGGCAGAGCCCAGGCCTTGCATCCCCTGTGCAGATGATAAGCCTGCCTCTAGGGAACAGACACTTACCAAGCACCTAAGTCCAGGCACTGTGCTGGGTGGGGGTAGGGTGTATAACTGGGAATCAAAATCACCAAGGCCCCAGACTATGCAGCTTAAATTTCCACATAAATGCTGGCCTGATATCCAGGCACCCAGATAGCAACTAGATTAGCAGCTTTTACACATAGTCTAGTCTTAAATGTAGGCAGAGAGGGTCTCCACCTAATAGGGTAAGAAAATAAAACCAAGATAGGAATAATGATAGTTAAAACTTAGTAAGTTCCAAGTACTTAACTGTTTTCCATGTTTACTCATTTAACCACTGGAAGAGCCCAAAGAGGAAAATGTTACTATAAAATGCATTGTTCAGGGAAGCCAGAGGCACAGAAAGGTAAGGTACTGTGCCTGACCTTCTATGCTGTCCCTAGTCCTCTCACTATACTGTCCCTAGTGTCCCACTATACTTTCCCCACTGTCCCTAGCACCCTTTCTACACTGTCCCCAGTCCCCTTCCCCTTTATACTATCCCCGGTCCTCTCTCTATACTATCCCCGCTCTCCCCTCTATACTGTCCCTACTCTCCCTTCTATCCTGTCCCCAGGCCCACTGTCTACCATCCCTGGACTCCCCTCTATACTGTCCCCAGTGTCCCTCTGGACCTGCCCCTAGCATCTCCCTAAACTCCTTCCAGCTCACTCTCTTGCCTCTAGCCCCCTATGAAACAGCACAGCTAGGGTCCGCCCTCCACTCCACCCTGTCTTACAGCTTAGCTAGTACTCATGTCACTTGAGATCCTTGTGTATTGAGGGACTGTGGCCCAAGAGAAGGGAGCATGGAGGAACAGCTCTGTGCTCAGGACAGGACTATATTTTTACCATGGGCCCCACGTTTAGAAAGCATTTTGGTCTGGTCTTTTAAGGCAGGTAGTGGAGGTCTCAT
This sequence comes from Otolemur garnettii, assembly GCF_000181295.1. Classification (NCBI taxonomy): domain Eukaryota; kingdom Metazoa; phylum Chordata; class Mammalia; order Primates; family Galagidae; genus Otolemur; species Otolemur garnettii. Next base: position 4,804,903 of record NW_003852407.1, on the reverse strand, counting down.
AATCTATTCATTACTTGAGATAATCAAGGCTCCTAAAAGATGGAGACTTGCTTGTAGTCCCCAAAACTTGGTCCTGCACACTTGCCCCAGAGCAATCCCCATCACACCACATTTCTGGAGCGAAGGTGAGAGCCTTCCCTCTCAGAGGCAGAGCATGAGGTAATAGTCTGTTAATATGCATATCCGTGACTGACATGGGGCCATTATCACAATTTACAAGCAGTTCCCTTCCTTCGGAAGGGCGTGAGGAAGAGTCTCCTTCAGCTTTCTCATCACTCCACCAGGCCAGCAGGTTACTCACTCTGGACGCCTCGCCTCCTGTACTCTGAACCTAAAGGAATTCAAGGAAACATGGAGAAATCGGCAAAGGCAGGGGAGAAGGCAGAGGGGAGCTAGGTCATCCAGGTGCAGGAGTCCCTGGCCCTGGGGCTGGGCAGCCCCGATGCATTCTGAGATAGCAACCCCTAGGCCCAGGCTCTGAGCCAGTGACACTTAAAAAAAAAAAAAAAGATAAATCCTGAAGACTAAATTAACAGCATGATCACAGCCCAATAACTGCATGTAATTACACAGTGTGCCTCACACAAAGCACTTCCCAGCTTCCTCAGGGAAGACTGGGAACAATTTTGCAATGAAGCCTTGTAAGGGCAGTGAGGGGCTGAGCCAGGTGGGGGGCCAGGTCAGCAGGGAGCCACAGGAGCATGGGGGACTTGGTTCCTGACATGTGGGAGACAGGTTTATCTCAGCAAAGGCCCCCAAATAAAGGCAAGTGTCAGGATAGAGGTCAAGATTTCCCCCATCAGCCCCCCTTACTCTATAATCACAGATATCGTAGAAAACTGAGAGCTGAGGGCCCCACCCCCACCCCATCAGCCAGCAGCTAACACATTGTGCATCTTTAACAGAGATATTTAATTAACTGGCCTTCAGGAAGTAGGGATACAGGAAGGGAAATCTCACGGGATCTAGAATATTTCTTCTACTCAAGCACCATGCAATGGGTTTTCTCTTTGACAGATCCTGGTCACATGTGCGTGCACATATGGTTGTTGTGTTACTTCTTCAATAGGGTGACCATAAAAAGAGGTGGTCAACAGTTCCACATCTTAGTCCCAGTTCTGTCATTATGACTTTGACCAAGCCTCTTAACCTTCTTTAGGATCAAGTTCTGCATCTATAAAATGGGAGAACTGACAGTTCTCTCCTCTAGCCCACTTAGACAGGTGGGTCTCAGAAAGAGGACCTGGTTTAGAGGCTGTGATTTTCTTATCTGACAGGCATTAGATCAACTTAAGGAAACGGTCAATGCAGGAAAGTGATCAACTATGGAGGTTCTACTGTGTGTGTGTGTATATGTGTGTGTTTTCATCCATTTGTGACTTAAAGCTTGTCCATCGGTAAATCATCAGTTCACCCATTGGTTCTAAAATTTCCTTCGTAATATTTCTGGTTTCTCTCTTTTCAGGCCAGAGGACGTGGGTGGTTTACTGTCAGTTATGTATTTACATATATCTCTGCTCCATTACACATGTGGGCATGTCTGACCATAAACATTTCCCATCCACAACCTACTTCTACCACTGGACCCCACCATAATTATCATCTACCTCATCTGATGGGTACCCAACCTTATTGGAGTTTTAGAAATGGGAGGGAGAAGAAATAAAAGAGGGAGGGGGAAAGAAAGAAGTATGGGAGAGAGAGAGATAAGAAAGGAGAGGGAGTAAGAGACAGACGGGAAGAGAATGAATGAGCACAGTGACACAAGACCCATGGAAACTCTGCCTAGAACATTACAGACAATAAGGAAACCAGGTCTGCTTTGGGTAGTGTGGGCAATTGTTCCAATTGTGCTTGCAAGAATTCCTTCCATCCACACACACAGCCCTCTTTCAATGTGACTCTGCTGTTCCTCCCATCAGATAGTAGTGTCTATGTTTTCAGCACTTGAATATAGACAGGCCTCACAGAACACAGAGAAAGTGAATCTGTGCCACTTTTGAGCCTAATGCTCAAAGGTCTTACAGCCTCTGCTCTCTCCCTCTTAGAGTGTCCTTGCCATGTGAGGAAACACAGCTAGCTCCTAAGGATGAGAGAGACATAAAGAGAAAAGCCCAGGCCTCCCAGACCTGGGCCCAGACACGTGAGTGGACCCAGCCAACACCACGTGGAGCCCAGCCAGAACTGCTGACCACACAACAGTAACCACCTGAGCTGTGAGGCTGCTTATTACACAGCAGTAGCTAACTGATAGAGGTAGATCCCTCCATTCAGGAAACATCCCCAGCTATCCTCTAAGCTCCTCTGTCTCAGGTTGGCATACAGTGACAACCTCAAACGGCTGCCCTCTCTTCTTCCCATTGCAGTTATCACTTTCTTCCAACTCTTAGTCCTGAACACTCATACACCATTAATCGTACAACCTGGCCAAGACGCTATGTTGTTAAGGAGCTGAGGCCTCTAAACAGGTGGATAGAGGGGACGGACTGTAGGGGCATCCAAGGTCAACCCCCTCCCTTAGAAATGAGAGAAGGGGAGCAGGTGTTTTAAACTGTATGTGTATGCCTCCTCTCTCTCCACCTGACTGCAAGCACCTATGGGTAAGATATGACAACACACACCTTTGCATCCTCTGGGTGCCACATGGGCCCTCACATATGGTGGGCAGCCAGTGCATGTTCACCAAGAGGGTGACTCCTTGGCCAGCTGGCCAGAAGACTGATTGACAGTTAGCATTCTCCTCTACAGCCCTAAAGCACTGTCATCCCTCTCCCCCAACCTCTGCCTCTAGCCCCAAGGGGAGCCACCCCATTCCCCACAAGGCCTCTGGGCCAGAAGGGCATTGGACAAGCATCTGGGAACTGAAAGGCCACCACAGTTTAGAGGAGAGAGATGCTACAGTGTCCACTGGGACTGTCACTGCTCGGGCTGACTCATATTTCAGACAGCCTAGGAGTTCAGATAGCACCTGCACAAACCTCTTCCCATAGAATTCTCTCTCCATCCCTCTGGGCAAGTCTGTGGCTGAGCCCTGGTGGCCCATCTGTTTCCTTTTAGGCAGTTCGCCAGTTGATAAGGAGAGGGATGTGCCACTGTCTCATCTGTGACAGCCCCCACCATATACTCGGTATCTTCAGGCTTTCTCACTCTGCTCTGAGTCTCATCTTTGCCACAGGAATTGCAAATGATCCAAGTGTCCGTGGTGGTTGTTTATATTGTTACTGTTATTTTCATTATCACCTTCATTGTTATAAGGGCTCGAAGTGAACAGGGAGTAAACTGATCACACCCCCCCCCCAGAGTTTTGCATTTTCAGGGTCCTTCACTGAACAGGACTAAAAATAAAACTAAAAAATATTTGATTTTACTAAATTTTGCTTTACCACAAAAATTTCCATTGGAAATTGCTGGACTATTCTTTTTCTTCTAGCAACTAGAAGGGAAAATTGAGAAAATAAAAAATTATAGGCTGTCTGGCAGGCATTATAGCTTTTGCATACATGGAGGGGGTCCCCTTCTCCCCCCTCCTCAGAGCGAGAGGGCAGGAGTCCGAGTGAAATGTGGAGACACTGTGCATACACCAAAGGGCACACATCTTCTTCCACACGAAAGGCTGATGCAGGCAGCTATGTAACGCAGCAATGGGAGGAAGGGTGGACACCAAGGGCAGAGGTGAGTGGAATGAGAGGGCATCTGGGAAGTCAGCCCCACCCGGAAGATGCTTCCAGCCTCTCCTTGAATGAGAGGCAGGAAGTGATCTCAATGGCACTGCTCCTGAGCTGGGAGGCAGGACAGGCCTGAAATGTAACTGTAGGCAATAAATAGCAGCGACAAGCATGATAACCAAGAAGGGACTTCGCTTAGGTCCTTGCATTTCCTCTCTGTGGGTCTCTGTTTCTGCATGGGAGAGGCAAACTGCAAGATTTATAAGGCAGCTTGCTGGTTCTCACCACAGATGATTTTGTTAAGGGCCAGGCCTGAGTGTGAGTCCCCTCCCAAGCTGACTCTGGCTGGGAGGATGTCGCCATCTTCCTGGCACAGACAGCGCTGGGTCCTTGGCATGGGAGAGGGTTATGGGACTGCTGGCCTTGCTGCCTGTGTGCGGGGCAGGCTCTCTATGGCCTCTTCTTTCCTCACCCGGTCTCCTCCTCCCTGGAAGGACCACTCCTTGCTGCCCTACCCCACCTGCCAGCCTGTAAGCAGCTGCCAAGGACAGAGGCTGTAGCAAGAAGGGGAGAAGCAGTCCTGGCCAGCATGGCTGCCACCCCCTGCCTGTCCACAACCCTGCCTGGGATGCCAGGTGTCAGGAGGCTCCAAGCAGAAGTAAAAACCATAGGCCTTTGGGCTCAGAGGGCATTATACACACACACACTCTCTCTCTCACATACCTACACATTGCACCATCCCCACCCCCGGGTGTGCACACCCCTCACACACTCTCCCTCTCCCACACACAGACTTCAGCATCAAGGATATTTCTCTGTCCTTTCCTCTCCCCCTCCCACCACAAAAGGAATCCATTTGGCTTTCCAGCAGAGCCTCGAACCATCTGGAAACACAAGCACAGCGGGCTGTGCCAGGCTGGAGGTGAAGACAGCCAGGGTCACGGGAAACAGGAAGAAAAAACAAGGCAGTCGCCAGATTCCAGTCAAAACAGCATGTTCATCCCCCTCAAATCTAATCGAAATGCCAAATCCCCCTAAAGCCCCCATGTGTCCATCCAGGCAATTCCCCCAAGACCCCAACATTCTGCCCAAGCCTGTGCCACCAGCCTCCTGCCCGTCCCACCACTGGTGCCCACTCTGTGCCTCCAAAACACAGCCACACAGAGTCTCATTTAGCTCTAATTTTCCCTGGCCATGGTTGTGTGGTTTCTAATTATTTTATTCCCAAGATTTACCTTGATGGATAGTTATACATTTTCCAATTTACTGTACAATATCTTGTAAAGTGCCCTTTAAAAAAATGTGTGGATTATTATTCCATGTTGTTAATTTTCCCAGCTCTAAGGAGAAATCTGCAGATAATCACCAGCCCTAGAAGCTCTGATTCAATCCCCATTTCCTTTAATACTAATAAAATGGACAGTTCATTTATAAGAAGTTCCCTAAAAGAGGGTATTGAAAAACATTATATTTCTTTTAAAGTTGTTAAAGGGCATAAATCCATTACTCAGATAGAGATCGCTTAATAATTTAATGCCTTTGGCTTGGCATTGTTCCCAGAATATTTTCACTTTATCTGTCTTTATTTTCAGGTTGGAACAAATTGAGGAATAATCAGCTCTGTTGGCGGGAACTGTCGACAGGAAGGAATGGGGACGGCTGGGAAGAACTGGGCAGCCTTCGAGACCGTCCATCTCCCTCAATGGCCTTCAGTCCAGGAGCACAGCAGGTGAGGACACGGAGGGTCGGCCCAGAGGGAACCAGACTTGCTTTCTGGCCTCCACATGGTAAGAAATGTGTCCTGCAGGTTCCCTGGTAGGCTTAGCCTCCAAGGAAGCAGGGAGCAGGGATCCCCAGGAAACAGCCACCCCTACCTTCCTCCCTCCAGCTAGGCAAGCAGGTGGGAGGGCCTCAGGCAGTGCCTTGCTGCAAAGGGGATTAGTTTGCATTTTCTAAATAAAATCATTTACATGATGTATTAACCCAACCCCATAATTAAAATCATTAACATTTCTTTGTGCAGATTAGCAATAAAGAAAAACTAAGTGCAGGAATCAACATTCCTTCTCACAGGCTCATCAAACAGGCTCCCTAAAAAAGGCTGGGAAGTCTCACTACCTGCCCTCTCTACACAGGGCACTGACGCTGACCCTGGCCAGGGTCCCTGGCTGGCTGGTTTCAGCAGTACCTGCAAAATGTCTGCGCCAATCCAAGTGGAGCGATCCCACAGGGTCTGGGAGGTAGCTCTGGATTGAACAGAGGGACACTGGGCTTAACAAGGCTCTCAGACTGAAGCCCTGTGTATTATTCCTTTCTCTCTCTATTCCTCAGTTTCCACTACAAAATAAAGCCATTGAACTACAATGATGGTGACAGGTTCTTTCTAGTCTCCAGTGCCATGGCTGGTGTGCTGTCCCCATGCCTAGGACAGATTTTTGACCATAACCTGCACTCAGAAAATGTTCATGAAAGGAAATGAATTAAACATGCCAGACTCAGGAGGGAATAAGTGTGTGTAAGAAGGAGTGCAGATATCGTCACATTGAGGCAGGGATGTGAGCTGCCAGCAGTGGGACTATGCAGCTATTGACCATCCAAATTAAAGCTGCAGTCCACAGTCAGCAGCATAGCACCCTCAGCCTAGCCACACTAGGGTGTACCTGCTCAATGGGCCTCACCTGTGGAGTGATCGCATCTGGACTGAGGCCATAGAAGAAGAGTTAACAAAGGCTGTTAGTGGAATGGTAAACAGGAGATGTGACATACAGCAGGACCAATCCGATGGGGCCCAGAGACAGCAGCCACCTGCAGAGGTGGACACAGCTGGTGATGCCAACTGTTGCACCAATGAGCACATCTGAGAACTGTAGGACTGCTGACTGAGGAAAGGAGGGCTCAGCAATTAAATGCTGCCCCTGGCAGAGGAGTCTGGGTCCAGGAAAATCCTACCCTTGCTGTGGTTAGCATAATCCCCCACTGCCTGTGATGGCATGGGCACAGAGGCTCATGTGTATGCCATCCCAAGGTTTCTAGAGCGGATCTAGATCTCTCATACCAGCAAGGAACTACCTTTCTTTCTAGGGAGGTATCCTGGAAGGAACATACTTTAGAACAGTGGTTCTCAACCTTCCTAATGCCGTGACCTTTTAATACAGTTCCTGAGGGTCCTGACCCACAGATTGAGAACCGCTGCTTTAGAATGAGATAGCCATTGGTCAAATCCTAGCTCCATGGTTCATTGGCTGTGTGGTTTTGAACAAGTTATTTGACCTCTTTGAGCCTTGGTTTTTCCACATGAAAAGTGAACATAATCTGACTCAGGATGGTTTAGGAGGATTAAATGAGCAAACAAGTACAAAAATGTCTACCAATGTACATGGAACACAGTGTGGCTGGTTGACAACGGCTATACATTTTCAGACACTTCTTGCATCATGTATTGGAGTTTAACCCCCATCCTACAAATACCAGCTGGCTTTGTGATTTGACTGACCGATGGAAGATGGCAGAAATGACAGTCTGAGACTTCCAAGGCCACTGCAAAAGAATCCTGCACCTTTCAGGTGGATCTCCTGGGACACGCTCCTGAGAACCTGAGACACTACCTAAGAAGTACAGCTCCCTGAGACCCCAACTGGAGAGACCACATCCAGATACTCTCTAAGCTTCCAGCTGACTCTGCTATACCGAACTGAAGAGTGTCCTTCCAAAATTCATGTCCATCTGCAACCAGTGATTGTGACTTTTTTGGGAAATAAGGTTTTTGCTAATATAATTAAGATGAGGTTGTACTAGATTAGGGTTGGCCCTAAATCCAATATTACTGGCCTTTCTACAAGAGGAAAATCTGTACACAGAGACACAGGCACACAGAGGAGAAGGCCAGGTGAAGATAAGGGCAGAGACTGGAGTGGTGTATCCATCAGCCAAGCACAGAATGATGGTAATCACCAGCAGCCAGAAGAGGCAAGGAAGGATTCTTCCTTAGCACCTTGAGAGGGAGCATAGCCCTGCCAACACCTTGATTTCAGCTGTAAGAGAATATATTTTCTTATTTTAAACCACTCGGTTTGTGATACTTTGTTAAGGCAGCCCTGGGATACAATCACATCTGCCAAGATGCCAGACTGGAAAGTGATACAATCTTGGACAGCCCCCAGGAGCAGACCAACCCCTCTAACAGCTAAGTACCACCTGACCTCAATCAAGGTCACCTGCAACAGACGGATCATCAGCTGAGATCTGTCCAAATTCCTGACCCACAAAATCATGATATAATACAACAGATTGTTGTATTAAGCCACGAAGTCTTGGGGTAACTAGTTTTGCAGCAATTGAAAGACACACATAGTGAGTCAGAGGCTGAACTGCAACTAAAATACAGGTCTCTTGCTTCCTACATAATTCAGTAAGACTTTCCATTCTCCTGTGATTTCTCCTGCTCATAAACCAGTATTATTCTTAACAGTTTCATATGCATATATTACCTAAGTTTTATCCCTGCACCCCTCTTAAGATATGCAATTAATTGAGAGCAGGTAAACAACATACCATCCCTATACCACCATCAACACCCACCTTCCAGTTGAGTGTTGGAAGTGGAGGTTTTAAGCAACGGCATAATATCAAAAACAAGCAAGACAGGTAGGAGAAAGGGTGTGATAAAGAGTATAGGTTTTGAGGTGGGTGGAGGTTTGAATGTTGAATGGGAAAGATGATGCTATGATTTCAGTGTGTCCCTCCAAAAGCATGCACTGGAAACTTAATCCTCAACGCAACAGCTCTGGGAAGTCTAATGGAGGTGGTTAGGCCATAAGGGCTCCAACCTCATGAATGGATTAATGCCCTTATTGTGGGAGTGGGCCCCTTATAAAAGGGGAAGCCTCTCTCCCTCTCTCTCAATCTCACTCTCACTCTCTCTCCCCTCTCTTTCTCCCTCCCTCTCTCCTCTTCACTCCTTCCCTCCTCTCCACTCCCTCTCTTGCACCAACTTAGGTAGGATGACACAGCAAAAACGCACTCACCAGACGCCAGCTCCATGATATTGGACTTGCCAGCCTTTAGAACTATAAGAAATCAATTTCTTTTCTTTAAAAGTTGTCCATTCTCTGGTTATAGAAGAATAAAGTGGATGAAGATGAGATGAACGTAGAGTGTAAGAGGCCTTGAATACCAGGCAGGGAACCTCAAATACAAATAGCATAAAATCACTATTCTAACAAGAAGACCAGAAAGCAGGAATTGGTCAGTACTATCTTACTGTCCATATTGCCATCACTGCTCTCACTGGCTGGACGCCAGCTGCCTTCTCCAGCACTTCCTAGCAGTTAAGGACACTTGTGAAACACTTAATCTGTGCTCAGAAACCCAGCTACAACATAAGCCAAATTTTCTCTCTCTCTCTTTTTTTTTAACATAAGCCAAATGGATAGCAGTTTTGAAAATCAAGGTCTGGGTGTTGAAAGCCATGTTGTTTCTAAATGAGTCTTCCCGGTTTCTGGGAGAGGACCCATGTTCATCCGTGCTTTCTTAACAAAGGAAGTGTTTGGCTAAAATGTCTGGCTACTGCAGGGAGGCAGGAGGTTGCCTGTGGCAAAGATTAAAGAGCAAGAGAGTTCTATTAATAGAAATGCTTTTAGGGGCAATGCCTGTGGCTCAAGGAGTAGGGCACCGGCCCCATATACTGGAGGTGGCAGGTCCACCACCCCTTCCTCCCCTAGCCAAAAACTGCAACAAAAAAAAAGAAAGAAATGCTTTTAGGACATGCCAACCCTGCTATCTCAGGACCTCCCAGGCTGGATTTGGCGTTTGCTTATAGGGTGATTGGGTCAGTTCCATTCACATCGTCCATTAACCCTACTCTACGCCTTCCAGTAGCAAACTTTGGGAGTAACATCAACATCCATCCTCTGTATCAATCTCCAGGGCCAGTGATTGCAACCCATGTGCCTCAGTGGAGTTGCATCCAGAGGTTTAAGCACCTAGAATGCTCTCCCTTTCTTTCCCAATCTCAATCTCCCTGAACCTCAGAAAAAAAACAAAAACAAACCTTCTTCCAACCTTCTTCCCAAAGCCAGATTCTGCAGCTTCACTTGTCCGTAAGTAGACTGCCTTCTCTCTGAGCTTACAGTGCCTTACATCATTTCACACCGACCACACGGTTTTTTAATATCTCTATTGCCTTAAACTATTTCTTTTGTGGCTGCTTAAATATACATAGTATATTTGATTTGTGATTTTAATGAAAAGTAAAACACACTAATAGCAGAAAAAATTGAACAAACATACATAAGATGAAAAATAGGTTTCTGCCCAATCCTAATCTTTAGTCTTCTTCCCCATAAGAAACTGCAATTTTTAGATTTTTGTTTCTTTTTCCAGAAATGCTTTATGCCTAATAAGCATACATGTAGATTATGTGTTGTGTATGTGTGTATTTACCTGCTAAGACACAAATCATAGCACACCATGCACTCTTTCCACGTCTTGCTTTTTCGTGATCTACTAAGCCTTGCTTTGGACCTCAGACAATGCTGTTTTCAGGAACTGCTCCGATGTGCTTGAGAAGGACATAGGATGGCTATATTCCACATCTTGATCGGCTTTTTTCAAGTCTTCCATTAGTTTTTTGACCTATTTTACTAATCAAGTATTGAGAAAAGTATATTTAAATCTCCCACTCATAACAGTGGATTTGTTCTTTTTTCCTTGCCTTTTTTTGCTTTGTATATTTTGAAGTTATTAAGTACATGCAAGTTTAGAATTGATATCTTCCTAGAGAATTGAAAAGTCAATTATGTTGTGAAGATAAAACTTTTTGTTTTAAAATTTTATTTTTGTGATATTAATATAGCTACACTAGCTTTCTAGTGTTTGCAAAAAATCATATCTTTTTCCATTCTTTTACTTTCAATTTTTCTGTCTCAAACTGCAAATAAGCAGGCTGAACTTGGGTCTTTGTTAATCTATTCTGATCAACCTTTGTCTTCTAATTTTCAGGATAAATCTATTTACATTTATTGTAATTACTAATATATATGGATTTATTCAACCATTTTATATGTTGCTTTTTGATTCACCATTTTTCCACTTTTTCCCTCATTTACAACCTTCTTTAGAAAGGACAGAAGTTTTTAAATTATAGTTTCCTCTTCTCTTTTACAAGTCATATATTCCATTTCTATTATTTTAGGGTTTACTTTTAAGTTTTTAACATGAATGTTTAACTTAAAGTCCAAAATGAATAACCCTTAATCAAATCAAGGCTGTGAAACACTTTGTGCTCATTCCCTTCCATGCTGTATGTTTAAATTTTAGATCTAACTCTTTCTTTTATTCCATTATTAATCAGTGTTTTTATAAAATTATTTTTTTATATTTACCCATTTATTTACCATTGCATATTAAATCTTCCTTCTGCAATGAGTTTCCTTCCTTCCTTCTTTCTTTCTTTTTTTTTTTTTTTTTAAGACAGAGTCTTACTATGTCACCCTCGGTAGAATGCTGTAGCATCACAACTCACAGCAACCTCAAACTCCTGCTTAGGCTTAAGCGATTCTCTTGCCTCAGCCTGTCAGTATTTGGGACTACAGGTGCCCGCCACAATGCCCAGCTATTTTTGTTGTTGTTGTTGCAGTTGGCCACAGCTGGGTTTGAAGCAGTCAGCCTTGGTATATGTGGCTGGCACCATAACTTCTGTGCTACAGGCACCAGGCCAGTTTCCTTCTTTCTTAAATACACATTTTAAGAGTTCCCTTGGTAACTGTTCTTCTGGGGCAAACCCCCTTGAGTTTTTGTTTGTCTGAGTATGTCTTTCTTGATCATTTATAGTCATATAAAATTCTGTTTGATACTTTTCCCATATTCAGCATTTTGAAGACATCTTCTGGTTGTCATAGTTGCTTCTGAGAAGTCAGCTGTTTTTTTAATTTTGTTGTCCTTTGTCAGACATCCATCTTTCCTCTGTGGATGATTTAAGATCTTTCTATCAATATTACACAACTTCACTTTCAAGTTCTAAATGTGTATTTCTTTTCATTTACATTCTTTTTTTTTTGGTAGTTTTTGGCCGGGGCTGGGTCTGAACCCGCCACCTCTGGCACGTGGGGCCGGCTCCATACTCCTTTGAGCCATAGGCACCGCCTCTTCATTTACATTCTTGAGATTCATTTTACTTCCCTAATATGAGAATTTATATTTTCAATCAATTGTGGAAACTCTTCAGTCCTTTTCTCTTTAAGTATTGCCTTTCTCTTATTCTCATTATTCTTCTATCTTTAAGAAACAAACATGTGGATCTTCCCACTCAGTCTTCCGTGTCTCTGTTATTTTCTTAATTCTTGTTTCTCTTAGTTGAATTGCGATAATTTCTTCATATCTATCTGTTAGTTCAATGAAATCTCTTTATAACCAGGTCTACATTTTCCTGTCCTTCTCACCCAGTTCTAATTCCCTGTACCCAAGTTTATCTGGACTCTAGAGGGAAATCAATCTAAATTAATCTACACTTAAATGGATAAATCCTATGGTCTTAATCTCTGGGTGGCAGACGAGTACTGCTCCATGGCCTGTTAGGAACCAGGCTGCACAAGAGGTGAGCAGTGAATGAGCAAGTGAAGCTTCATCTGTATTTACAGCCTCTCCCCCTCACTCACATCACCACCTGAGCTCTACCCGCTGCCAGATGAGCAGCAGCATTAAATTCTCATAGAAGCGCAAACCCTACTGTAAACGGTACATGTGGGGGGATCTAGGTTTCATGTTCCTTATAAGGGTTAGTTCCATCTAATGCCTGATGATCTCAGGTGGACCTAAACAACATACTTCAGGTGTCACAGTCTCCTGCCACCCCTAAATGGGACCATCTAGTTGCAGAAAAACATGTTTAGGGCTACCACTGATTCTATATTATAGTGAGTTATATAATTATTTCATTATAGATTACAATATAATAATAATAGAAATAAAGTGCACCACAAACCATCCACCTCCAGTCTGTGGAAAGACTGTCTTCTATGAAACCTGTTTCTGGTGCCAAAAAGGTTGAGACTACTGGATTAATCTAAATTCATACATACTTCGTTTAATTCATACTTCCATCCAGAAGCCTTTTAAGCTCATAAATGAATATATACTCTCACAAATTTGGAATACGGTTTTACCCATTAGTGGGGCTTGATAAATCTTTGTTGACCAGTGTATAAACTCTAGGGAAACAGATAAATTTACAGTTCAAAACAAAAGTGCCACTTAAAATCCTCTCCCACCTCAGGGAAGAGAAGTTCAGATTTCATTTGACCCAGAGGAAGATTTCACAGTGGAAGTAACACGCAAATTGAGCCTTGAAATATGAACAGAATGTTACTGGGTGGAGGGGGAGGGAGGAGAGGTGGGTTTCAATGGGCAGACCTGCCTACATAGGGCAAGAGATGGAGGCGGGGAGGGAAGGGAACGGTCTAATAAAAACAATAGATAAGATCTGTGAACAGTTGAGTGTGAACTGCAGAAATTTAAGGTGAGATCAGATTATGAAAGTGCTGAATAAGAGGATTTCAACTCTATCCTATTTGTAACAAGAATCTGAGAGTTCTTGATTGGAAAGTCTGGTCCAGAGAATCTGTTCTAGTCAGGGTCCAGGCAGAAAAACTAAGCCATGCCAGGTTTCTTCACAGAGGGAATTCAACATGGAGATTAGTTACCAAAGTGTTGGAAGGGCTAAAAAACCAAACAAGGATGATGAAGCAATCCACAGATTAGCAAATTGTACGAAGCTGCAACCATCCCTTTCAATTAAAAAAAAAAATGGAATGGAAGGAGGAAGAAGGAAGTATGCCAACATCTCAAACTCCTCTTTTCAAGAAGCTGGCGGAGGATGTTCTCTATCAAAACCAGGCTGCAAATCATGAAAGGAAAAGATACTAGTACAGAAAACAGAAGATCTGAATGGAAGAGAGGGAAAGGGAATCTTGGGGAAGATTGGTCCCAGGCTGAGGGCTGTACACCAGAGAACAAACCAGACAAGAATGGAACGAGCCGGCAATCTCCAGAGAGATTTCAACAAGGAGTGGAAACTGACAGATCAGACGCCTGATGTAGTTGAAAGTACTGGGAAGGTTTTTATCCAATTCAGAATACTGGACTGAATTTAAGATAGATACAGAGAAAACTAAGTAAACAAATATACATAGAAAAAACAAGGCAATTATTAACTCCAGAAAATAAAACATTGTGCCTAAAAGGAATCACACAGCTCAGGTATGACCCCAGTACATCTTCACGTAACATACTGTAAACACTAAATATTGATATGATCACCATTATGATATAAGAACAGGATAAGGGAATTATGTGCTTCTGGTGTAGATATAGGGTAAAGGAGCTAAATTGCCATCTTCCATAGGAAAAATCAGTAAATAATAACACTTAAAATAGAAAAAAGAAAAATAGCTGCATAAGCATGTCACTTAGAGATAAGGAAATAGAAATTTTTTTTAAAAAATCAGCTAGAAAAGGAAACAGTGTCTCTAACAGATGGGAAATGAGGTAAGTTGGGGGAGGATGGCTATATTAACCTATTCTCTACTTCGTCTTCTCTATTCCACAGACATGGCTTTCCCTGCTGCTCAACGTGTCATGTGTAACCTACCTCAGGGTCTTTGCACTTGCTGTTCCCTCTGTCACCTCATTTTGCTCAAACAATACCTATGGACAGCGGCCCTTCCTGCCTCCCCCATCTCAAATGTCACTTTGTGAGTGATCTTTCTTGAGTACCAAATCTTTCCCCGTCATTCTCTATCCCTTGGCTCTGCTTTATTTTTGTCTTTATAAGATTTATTGCTACTTGACATATGTGTTAGGTTCTTGTTTATTGTTTCTTCTCACTAGAGTGTAATCTCCTAGAAGAGAGGAATTTGGGGTTCTTGGAGCCTAGAAGTATATCTGACTTACAAAAGGCTCTAAGTAACTCAGTGTTAAATAAATGAATAAAGGAGAGGCATATAAAACACTCAAAGATCCATAGAAGAATTATTTTCTCCTTCTTCAGAAAAATAAAAAGTATCCACAGATGAAGAGATTGACAAGTCCCATATATATCGATACAAAGCTTCTTTATAATGAAAATTAAAACAAAAAAAATCAAGAATGGACAAAGTAGGATAAACATTTGAATCAACAGGACAAAAATGATTCATCTGTAAAAAGTCCATTTACATTTATAAGAAAAACACCAAGCCCACAATAGATAAATAAACAGATAATTCATAGAAAATTATATGCAAGATAAATAAATACATGGAGAAATAATAATCTTCACTAGTAAACATAGGAATGTAAATTAAAGTCAACTGGAATACCACTTTATCTATCACATTAGGAAAAAAATGTTTTTACTAACTGCTATTGAAGTCGAGATAAAACTAGTACATTCATTCCAGAGTGATGGCACTGTATTAAATAATATTTTTGTAAAGCAATTCAGCAATATAGAGAAAGAGCCATATACATGTCTGTATCCTTTACCAGTAATTTCTCTATTAGGAATTATTCCTATGGAAATTCAACGGCAGCAAAAAGCTATTTGCAAGAAGATGCTCACTGCAGTGTTATCTATAAAAGCTCCAAACTGAAAATACATAAATGGCCACCATTAAGGGGAATGGTTTAATAAATTACAGTACCTCTGCACAATGGAATATTATGTGGCCATTAAAATGATAATTATGTAGAAACATGAAAAATGTTTATGATCCACTGGTCATTGAAAACAAGCAGAATACAAAATAGTAGGTATGCACATAGACTACACTCCCAGCATGTAGAACGTGTAGAAGAGATAATATATAAAAATAATGCAATAGTGGTATTGGGGCTAGTGGACTTTATAGATAACATAAGAAATATTATTTTTTAAATGTTCTCTTTAAATTTTTGCACAGAATCTCCTGTAATTTCCAACAGATTCAATTCTAAAAGGCTCTCTCTGTGCCTGAAGTAACATCGACTATCAATTTGGACATGACCTGGTAAAAGTTTATCATCTTTACTTTTATTTACACTGCAATCGTAAGATTCGTCTTTTTTTTTTTTCTTTTTTTTTTTT
>NW_003852407.1:4778274-4789042 GCF_000181295.1 Otolemur garnettii | reverse complement strand
CACAAGAATGGAGGAAAAAATATCCAATGTACACACCCCTATTATGAAACTAATTTAAACCTTTTTATATGAAAGCTATAACCAAATAGCCTAAGTAAGATTCGTCTTTTAACACTCCCTCTGCTGTGCAGCTTACAGGCAAGGCATAAATATGTCAAACAAACAAACAAACAGATAAGATGGAACCCTCAGGCTAGAGCTAAAGTGATGTGGGAAACCACTTACACCACCCGTGGTGGCCAGCTGGACTAATGTGTTTTTGCCTTGGCCCCAAGCTTTGCTTATATCTCTCTGAAAGCTTCTAGGTGCAAGGGGGTCTCCATTCTGTGCAAACCAGAATGTGTGGTCTAGAAACACAGCTGGGACTTGAGTCAGCCACCATGTAAAGTCAAATGGACATCCAGCCACATGTATGGAGAACAAGTGGTTTCACTGATCCAGACCCTACCCTTCCCCTGAAGACAAGCCTGGTTTTCTGGCAGAGAATGGGGTGGGAGTCCAGAATGCTTTCCTCCCCATCATCCATCTGGGGAACAGATCCTCCAACCTTCTTTATGATACCTCCTTGACCTTTGCACTACAGTCCAACTGTGAGACCTTGAGCCAAGTTCAACTTTCTGTATCTCACTTTCCTCCTCTGCAAAAATGGAGATGATAATAAAAGCCTCTATGTCTTACACTGTGTGGGGATTAATGAGTTAATATCTGTCAAGCAAAGGAAACAGGGACTTCTGGATAACGAACACGCCACTGTTGTCCACTGTCATCTCTCCTCCACTCCTCTCTATGGTATACACACACCCAGTAAAGAAACACAGACCCAAACTTCATTCGGGGTAGAACCTTTTCGCATGATGTAATTCCCAACCTCCTTCTGGGAAGAAATTAGCATTGATAAAATGCTTAAGCAATTTTCTGATAAACTTTAATGAGATTAAGACCTCTTCTGGGAAGCCAGATACCTACCCACTCAGCTGACTGTCAGTCAGGATCTAATAATCTTGAAATAAGCCTTTTTTCACCACTGTCTCCAGTCTAACAGTGATCACCTAATCACCCTGTTTTCCTATGAAATCCTTCTAGGGGAGACAATCTCTAAATTAACCCATGTAAGCTTCTTTTCTTGTGACCTGCTTGAACTAAAATTTTGACACACGTTTAAAATTAAAATGTCTGGAAAAAATGAACAGACCTACTATAGCATATCCCATAGTTTGTAGCAGTCCCCAACCTTTTTGGCATCAGGAACCAGTTTCGTTGGAGACAATTTATCTAAGGACAGGGCAGGGGGTGGGTACAGGATAGGAAGTGGAGCTCAGGGGGTGATGCAGGTGACAGAAAGTAGCTATAAATACAGATGAAGCTTTGCCCCCCACCCCAAGTCATTTCCTGTTGGGTGGCTTAGTTCCTAACAGGCCACAGACCTGTACGAGTCTGCAGCCCAGGGGGTTGGAGACCACAGGTTTATAGCACTTATTTGTAATTTTTATACGGTTAAAAACACCCTGGGAGGTAGGGGCCACACTTGTTCTTACCTATATTTTATCCAGCCCTTAATACTGTAACTGGTGTGTGTGTGTACTTATATGTACATATGTAAGTGTGTACTTATATGTACATATACACATGTATATATGTGTGTAATATATGTATACACACACACACAGTGGAATCTCCATAGGTGATGACCTCCCTAAGTTGACCTGATTTTCAGAGACCAGACACACACCACATGTACACATCAGAAGGCCTAGTTCCTTATGTTGAATTCCTCTGTATGCTGAGCAGTTTGTTATCGTCCATTGGGTGGTCAACTTACAGAAGTTCTATAGTCTATGGTAATCAGTAAATGTTCATTAAGATAATAAATTAATGAAATAATAAATAAATTTTTTGAAATAATTAAAAAGAGCCCTTACTATGAGCCACAACTAGAAGGCTGAATTAGCCTATTGACTTTAGATTCAACTGTGGGATCAAAACTTGTTTCTAGCTCTACGGCTTTGGGAAAGTTCATTCACTTTCCTGGGCTCCCATTCCTCATAGTGTTATGGGGATAACACTGCAAAGGTACTGTGAGTTGGGACAACTTGCACAGAGAGTGTAACACAGTGCACAGTGTAATGTCAACCACGCAGAAAGTAGCTGCCTGATTCTAGAATCTCAAATAAAAGCCAATTGAGATCTTTAAATTTGTTGTAATTTTATCTTTTGACAGATGAAAAGTACACTGTATGGAATCCAGTTAATAGTAGATTAGATCTTGCTCCCTCTCCTCCTAAAAAAGAATAGGGAGTTTAAATGAATAGCAATAGAGGTTATCCAAAAAGAAACTCAAAGATAAAAAAGGAATGAAAAAAATGTACAGAACCATCAGTGCACTGTAGGGATAACTTCAACCAGCTTAATATTAATGTATGTGTAACTGAACTCTCTAGAGCAGCATTTTTCAACCCTTTTATCTCCTGGCACACATCCGTGGCACACTTAAATTATGTTGATCAAAAAAAAAGAGTTAAAAAAAAGAGTATAGTTACTGTGCTTTGAACTGTTTTTGAAAATAATTTAAGTAATGATTCTTTACAACTTTTCAAACAAAAAGTTTTTCACGGCACAACTAAGATCCTCTTGCGCTGGTTGAAAGTCACTGCTCTAGAGGAAGGAAGAGAGTTGGAGCCCAGAAAAAAACAACTATTTCAAGAAATAGTGAGGCTGGGTGTGGTGGCTTACACCTGTAAGCCTAGCACTCTAGGAGGCCAATGTGGGAGGATCCCTTGAAGTCAGGAGTTTGAGAACAACCTGAGCAAGAGTGAGACCCTGTCTCTAAAAACATAGAAAAATAAGCTGGGTGCAGTAGCAGGTACCTGTAGTCTCAATCAGGAGGCTGAAGCAGGAGGATGGCTTGAGGCTAGGAGTTTGAGGTTGCTGTGAGGTGTGATGACACCACTGCACTCTACCTATGGTGACACAGCTAGACTCTATCTCCAAGAAAAAAAAAAGCCAGAAAATTACTAAACTTGACTTAAAATAAAAACAACTATAAACCTATAGTTCTAAGAAGTTCAACAAACCCCAAACAGGAGAAATCTCAAGAAAGTATACCAAGACACATCATGATCAAATTGTTCAAACCCGAAATAAAGATAGGCCTGGCACAGTGGCTCACTGCACTCTACCCAGAGTGACAGAACAAGACTCTGTCTCAAAACTAAACAAATACATAAATAATGATGAAAAATCTCAAAAGCAGCCAGAAGAAACAAAAAGACACATTCCATGAGAACAAATATAAGGCTTACAACAGAGTTCTCATATGGAAATAATGTGGGCAAAAACACAGTGGAGCAGTAACTTTAAAATATTGAGAAGAAAAAGCTCAAATTTCTATACAAGTGAAAATGTCTTTCAAAAGGGAAGGTAAAATAAAGATTTTTTTTTTTTTCAGACAAACATAAAAGCTGGAAAAAAAATCACAACCAGGGTAGCTCCTGTAGCTCAATGGTTAGGGTGCCGACCACATACACTGAGGCTTGCGGGTTCGAGCCCAGCCCAGGCCAGCTAAAACAACAATGACAACTGCAACAACAAAGAAGAAAAATAGCCAGGCATTGTGGTGGGTACCTGTGGTCCCAGCTACTTGGGAGGACTAAGGTAAGAGAATCACTTAAGTCCAAGAGTTTGGGATTGCTGTGAGCTGTTCCATGGCACTCTAACCAGGATGACAGCTTGAGTTTCTGTCTCAAAAAAAAAAAAAAAAAAATCACAACCCTACTACAAGAAATGTTAAAGGACATTCTTCAAGCAGAATCCAGATGATACCAGATGGAAATGTGGACCTACACAAAGCAATGATAGCACTAGAAATGGGATTTATGTTTATATCTGTATTTTAAAAGATAATTGACTATTTATACAAAATAATAGTATAATATGGGTTTATAACATATACGTATAAAAGTAAAATGTCTGACCACATTAGCATAAAGATCAGGAGGGGAGAAATGCATTATTGTAAAGTTTGTATACTGTATATGTAATGGTATAATATTTGAAAGTAGACTGTGATGTTAAAGATTTATATTATAAACTTGAAATCAGCCATTAAAACAGCAACATAAGAATTATAAAGCTTGGCACTATAGCTCAATAGTCAGAGCACTGGCTTTGCAAGCCAGGGGCAGCAAGTTTGAACTTTGCCTCGTCCTGATTTTTTTTAAAAAGTTACAGGTAACGGGTGGTGCCTGTGGCTCAAAGGAGTAGGGCACCAGCCCCATATGCCGAAGTGCTGGGTTCAAACCCAGCCCCAGCCAAAAACTGCAAAAAAAAAAAAAAAAAAGTTACAGGTAATAAGTTTAATAAAGGAGATAAAAGGGAACCATGAAAAATATTCAATTCAAGGGAAGGCAGAAAAAGGAAAAATGGAACAAATAAGTAATGGGATGAATAAAAAACAAATAAATGACAGACTCAAACCTAAACATCAATACTCACATTAAACATAAGTGGCCTAAGTACTATAATTAATAGGACGAGATTGTTAGATTAAATAAAGACCCAACCATAAAGTAAGACCTATTTTAAACATAAAGAGACAAACAGACAAAAATAAAAGGAACAAAAATATATATCATGCTCATACTAATCAAAAGAAAGTTAGAGCAACTCCATTAATGTCAGACAAAGTAGACAGAGCAAAAATATCACTGGGGAAAAAAAGAGGTGATTTCATAATGATAAAAGGAACAATTCATCAGGAGGAAGACATAACAATTGGAAACTATTGTTCACCCAATAACAGAGCTTTGTACAACCTAAAACAAAAACTAAAGAATAAAGAAACAACTTTAATAACCATATATCTATTAAGGCAATTAAATATGTAGTTAAAGAAGTTCTAGACCTAGATGGCTTCACTGGTGAATTCTACCATTTAAAAAATAAATTATAACAATTCTACCCAAACTCTTCCAGAAGATGAAGAGAAGGTAGTTCATTTACCAG
This sequence comes from Otolemur garnettii, assembly GCF_000181295.1. NCBI lineage: Eukaryota > Metazoa > Chordata > Mammalia > Primates > Galagidae > Otolemur > Otolemur garnettii. The sequence goes on along the minus strand of NW_003852407.1, from coordinate 4,784,041 downwards.
TTCATTCTATGGGCAGTAGTATCCTCATTCTATGAGGTAGTATTATCCTGATACAAAAACCAGACAAAGACATTACAACAAAAGAAAAGAACAGACTAATATCCCTCATGAATAAGATATAGAAATTATAAATGAAATTTCAGCAAATAGAATTCAACAATATTTAAAAAGGATAAAATATCATGAAATAGGGGTATTTATCTCAGGATTTCAAAGTTGGTTTAACATTTGAAAATCAATGTGAGTCTACCAATATTAATACACCAAAAAAAAAAAAACCCATATGATCATCTGAATAGATGCAGGAAAAGCATTTGATAAAACCTAACATCCATTTCTTATTAAGGAAGAAAAACCACCAATGTTGGAATAGAAGAGCTTCTTCAGCATAGAAAGGACATCTACAGACCAAGCTACAGCTAACATCATACTTAATGGTAAAGAGCTGAATGTTTTCCCCACTAAGATCAGAAATAAGTCATAGGTATCTACTCTCACTACTCCTATTCAACATGTCCTAAATCAGTGGTTCTCAACCTTCCTAATGCCACGATATATTTTCATTGGTACAAAGGGGTCATGACCCACAGGTTGAGAACCGCTGTCCTAAATGTTCTACTAAGTGCAATAAAAAAGGAAAAGGAAAAAAAGCATACAGATTGGAACAGAAGTAAAACTGCCTTTATTCACAGACAACACAATTGTCTATGTAGAAAATACAATGAAATCTACAAAAAAGGATACTAGAACTAATAAGAGAGTTGTACCGGATTTCCAAGGTACAATATCAATATACTAATTGTATTTCTATATACTAGCAACAAATAATTAAAAGTAGTAATTAAAAAAAACTACTTACAATAGCATCAAGATATATGAAATGCTTAGTGATAAATATGACAATAGACATGCAAAACCTGACAACTACCAACACTGCTTATAGAAATTAAAAATCTAAACAAATGGAGAGATACACCATGTTTATGGGTTGGAAGATTATTAACATGCCAGTTCTCCCCAGATTGATCTAAAAATCCAATGCAATCCCAATCAATTTCCCAGCAAGCTTTTGTGGTGTTGTTGAAATTGACAAGTCAATTCTAAAGTTCATAAGAAAATGAACTTTAAAAAAAAGACCTAGAATACCCAAAACAACTTTGAATAAGAATTTGGATAGCTGACACTACCTAATTTCAAGACTCATAAACCTATAATAATCAACAGTTTGGTATTGGCATAAACATACATAAAATGATCAATGAAACAGAATAGAGTCTAAAAATAAACTCATCCATGTATAAACAACTGATTTTTGACAGAAGTACAAAAGGCAACTTGGTGGGGAAAAAGAACAGCCTTTGCAACAAATTTATATGGAATAATTAGATATTCATATGCAAAAGAGTGAAAGTTGATATATAACTTGTACCAGATACAAAAATCAACTAAAAATGTGAAAACTATTCTGAATGTAAACCCTAAAACTGTAACATTTCTAGACCAAAACATAGGAAGAAAATGTTTCTAACCTTGAGTAAGGCAAAGATATCTTACATATGACACCCAAAGCACCATCCATTAAAGAAAACAATTAAAAACTTGAACTTCATCAAACTAGAATTTCTGGTCCTTATGAGACACTGTTAAGAAAATGAAAAGGAAAGTTGCAGATTGAAGAAATGTTTGTAACTCACATATCTGGTAAAGAATTTGCATCCAGAATACATAACTCCCTAAACTCAATAATAAGAAAGCTTAAGTGTACAGCTCAAGCAATCCTCCCTCCTTAGCCTAGTAGCAGGGACTATCATGCTGCTAAATTCCCCATTTTCCCCTCTCCCTGGCCCCTGGCAACCACCAGTCTACTATGAATATGACTATTCTAGGTACCTCATATATAAAGAATCATACTGCATTTGTCATTATTTGACTGGCTTATGTAACTAAGCATAATGTCCTCCAGGTTCATCCATGTTGTAGCTATGTGTTAAAATTTCCTTCCTTTATAAGGCTCATAAATAGTAATGTGTAGACCGCATTTTGTTTAATTATTCATCCACTAGTGGACACTTGAGTTGCTTCCACCTTTTACCTCTTGGGAAAAATGCTGCTGAACAAGTGTGCACAAATATCTCTTCAAGACCCGCTTTCAATTCTTTTGGGTGTATACCCCAAAGTGGAATTGCTGAATCATATGGTAATTCTATTTTTTTTTTTTTTTAGGAACCGCCATACTGTTTTCCATAGTAGCTGTACCATTTTGTATTCCCACCTACAGTGCACAACGGTTTTGAGTTCTCCACATTCTCATCAAAACTCACTTTTTTTTTTTTTTTGGGCTGGCAGCCATCCTAATGGATACAAGGTGGTATCTCACTGTGGTTTCGATTTGCATGTCCCTAACCATTAGTGATGTTAAGCATCTTCTCATGTGCTTATTGGCCATTTTATGCAGTATCTCTTCTTAAAAGAAATGTCTATTCAAGCCCTTTGACTATTTCTTAATTGGGTTGCTTGGCTTTTTTGTTGTAGAGTTGGAAGAATTTATAGATTCTAGATATTTACCCCCTTATCAGAGATAAAATTTCAAATATTTCCTCTAGAAAGAAGAAAAGAATAAAAAAGAAAAGAAAGAAAAGAAAAGAAACAACCTTCCTGCAAAGAGGCCAAAGATCTAAACACACACTTTACCAAAAGGGATATTATAAATGGCCAGTAAGCACGTGAAAAGATACTCAAAATCATTAGTTATGGGGAAATGCAAATTCAAACCACAATGAGATACCCCTACACAATAATTAAAATGGCTAAAATTAAGGAGATTGAGAATACCAAATATTGAGGGGAATGTGAAATAACTAGGACTCTCCTACACTGCTGCTGATGGAAGTGGGAAATGGTACAACCACCTTGGAAAACAGTTGGCAGCTTCTAATAAGTTGAAGATACACCTACCACACAATCTAGTCCTTTCCCTCCTAGACATGTGCCCGAGAGAAATGAAAGCCTATGTCCATAAAGAAATTCATGCATAAATGTTCACAGAAACTGAATTTGTAACACCCAAGACCTGGGAACTGCCCAAATGTCCATCAACAGGCAAAAGGATACTCCTCAGCAATAAAAATGAACCAGTAATACATGCAACAACTTGGATTAACTTCAAAATAATCATGATGAATAAGAGAAGCCACATAAAAAAGAATATATACTGTGTGATTCTATTTACATAAAATTCTAGAAAATGCAAATAACTTAGAGTGACAGATAGCAGATCTGTTATAGAGCACCCCCCATCCTGGGGACGGGAAGGAGTAGGACTGTATATTTATAAGGGGGCCCAATAAACTGCTGGGGTGAAGGACATGTTCATTATATTGAGGGAATGATGGTGTCACGAACTTATCAATTCATCCATATTACCCATGTGCAGCTTAGTATAACTCAATTATACCTGAATAAAGCTGTTACAAACAATGTGCCCCATGGCAAGGGACAGCTATAACCAGTACTCAAGCCCCACTGTGACAGCCTCCGCAAGGGAGCCAATCGGAGAGGTTTTGTGCATCCTACCTGCTACCTCTGTGACTCATATCTGGGGGGAGAACCACAGTGAGGTTTTCAAGTTGGTAAAACCAAAGCACAAAACACCAGTGAAGGCCACGCTAGCTACAGGAGCTTATCTGAAAGGCTGTCTTGACTCACTCTCTCCTCCCAGGCTGCCCACTTCCTCCCAGCAGTCAGGGCGCAGCCTGTTCTAGGCTTGCCTGTGTGGCCTCTCCGCCCACTTTGAGAGTCTTGCCTCACTTCACTGAAAACTGTTTTCCAGAAAAATGCCAAAATCATAATAAAAGGCAGCAGTGTGGCCTTACACGGGGCTTTCACGGGCAAGTGTGTATGAGCAAGGGCAAATAAAACACTGAATTAAAAGCCACTTAAATGAAGAATTCAATGGCATCCACTTAACTAATAAATAGTATTCCTCTTTGCCATTGATTGACTCGTGATCGTAATGAAGAGCTCCAGGGGCAACAGCAGAATGTCTTAATTCATGGTATAAACGTCACCATCTCTTGGGTTCCTAAGATTGAATGTGTCGGAGAAGAGCGGAACAGAGAGCCCACAGGAATTAATTCTTGGAACATCCCTGCGGGGTCAGCATTATTATACCTGCTTCTAGGTGGATTTAATATCTCCAGTGCTGGGCAGGGTGCCGTCTGCCTGTGGGGGAGGGGGGTGCTCCGTGATTGCTAATAAGTGATGATGGGGCAGATAGTCTAGAAAGGCGCTCACATTAAGTCAGCTGTCTTATTTATTTCCAAGTTAAGAGACTGAACAAATGGAGTGTTGTTATTAACATGGCGATGATTATTGCCGTGGTACATAATAAAGACCCAGCACTGCCAGAACTGTGAGGGAAAGATGCACTGAGACTCTGGCTTCAAAGAGAGCTGTTTTCTCATAGGACAATGATTTGCAAATTCCCAAATTCCCACCCTGGACCCCCACCTGACAGTTCTGCCTAGAATCCTCTCCTTTGGGCAACTTCACATTGTGGACACGAGGCTCCCAAACTCTCCCCGAGCTCTTACTGTCTCTTCTCCTTAGGAAGTGATGGCCAGGTGGCTTCAGCTTGAGCTCTGCAGGCTCTAGACCACTCCCTTAAGCAGGATGTGACTATCATGGAAAGGTACTTGGGGAATGCGGACTCTCTCAACCTTATAAGTCATCAAGATCTATTTCCAGCACCAACTGGGAGAGGGTGGTCAGGGCTTGGCCCTCCTTGGAAAGAAGGCCTTGACCTGCTGCTATCTGAGTACCTGTGAAGGGAGACAGAGCAATGGGGCCAGGAGGAAGGTGCAGAGGGCACAAGAGGGGCTTCCCTATCCTCCAGGACATTCCAGTGTATCTGGCTACAGGGCTGAGATTTGAGTTTCTGGAAAGTCACACAAGCATGTGAAAGAACATGATCATGGATAAGAATCTGAGATATAAACCTTTCTCCCATTTTATAATGGCTCCCTCATCTTAGAGGAAACTCCGGCACTGGAGAGTAAGTAAAACAACTAGCTCAAGGCTGTACAGTGAGAGGACAGCAGAGCTGGATGTGAGCCCAGGCTCCCCAGCTCACTGGGCATTCTAGCCCAACATGCTTCCAGTCTTGGGAAACTTTAGTGAAGGTGGAGGATAAGACACCTGCAAGGTGGCCCAAAACCAAGCACCAGCAGTGTCTGGACCACTCACAGTGTCCTTACCCTCTGGGCAGGCCCTATGACTAGTGCCCTGTCCTGGCACAGTAGCTTGTCTCACTGAGGGAACGAGGCCTTCCCATAAGAAACCCTCTAAAAGAAATACCAGGCAGTATATAAAATCAGGACTCATGTGAAAACATTCAGAAAGTGGCACCATTAGAGTGGTCTCATCCTAGAGTAAGTTCCACGGATCTACTTCATAAATGAGTAACCCCCAAATTACCGCATGCACAAAAATGTTACCCAGCCTTTCTTTTCTGTGGGATGTGCTCAACAGATAGAGACCCATTAACACATATCCCCTAACCCACCATAAGTACACACAAGAAGATCGTATGCCCATCTCACTCCATGATACTATCTTCGTTTCTAGAAATATGTGGCTTGACTGAGGGAATTTCAGGCTCCCCCAAGACCAAGCTGGCAGAGCATGCCCCAGCCCATTCACAGAGCCTGCAAACTATGCCCCAGCCCATTCACAGAGCCTGCAGGTCACGCCCCAGCCCACTCACAGA
>NW_003852407.1:4735457-4777898 GCF_000181295.1 Otolemur garnettii | reverse complement strand
GAACCTGCAGGCCACGCCCCAGCCCACTCACGGAACCTGCAGGCCACGCCACAGCCCACTCACGGAGCCTGCAGGCCACGCCACAGCCCACTCACGGAGCCTGCAGGCCACGCCACAGCCCACTCACAGAGCCTGCAGGCCCGAGCCCATTCACAGGGCCTGCAGGACCCAACCCACTCACAGAGCCTATGGTCCCTAACCAGTAGCACCTGATGCAGAAGCTACAAAGCCTCCACTGGCTCCTTGGAGAGCATCCCTCCTTAAATCTACTGCTATCATCTCATGCTCATACCAGCAGAAAGCCTCCCATGGCTCACTCACGGATATCCTCCACCTGGCATGGACCAGATTACTCACAGCAGGGACCACTCTTCCTCCCCTGGGAGTGGCCCCAGCTCCCATGGGAACTGTGAGTTCTAGGCGTAGTCAATGCCTCACTGTCTCACAAACACCATAATAGTTCCTGTCCCCAGTGCTTGGAAGAATCTTCCCCCCACCTAGCAAGCCCTTGTCATTACTCCATCTGGCTATATCTTACCCATTCTTTGGGACTGTCCTCTGCACCCCAGACTGCAGCAGCTCACATGGCTCTCTCTGTTCTCTGGGCCCCCAGTGCCCTTGCAAGCAGCGCCACGCACACGTTGCCAGCACAGCAGCCCTTGTCAGTAGTGAGATCTTGGTGCGCCAGCCTCATGATCATCAGTAACCTGAGGCGGCATCACACCGAGTTCATCTCTGCATCCCCTCGGCACCCACCTGCTGAGACACCAGAGTTAAGATTAGAAGACATGGAACAGACTCAGAGATAATCTAGTTGTTCCTTTCTCTTTCCAGATGAACAAATAGAGAACCTTCAAAAATGGACTTCATGCAGCAGCTGAGCTCTCTGGCACCCTTAAAATGAGTTGCTGCCCTCTTTCCTGCACCCCCCTTTCCACAGCAAAGTCCCGAGTGGGTGAGCAGCATGGCCATACAAGTGGGCTCTCTGCACTCTAGATGCTAAGTGTATTCATGTCCGTGTGGCTCCTTAGTGACAATAATGCTGCAAAAAAAAAATTCAGCTGAAAGGAGCCAAGAATATAAACAGACAATACATGGGAGGAAAAACAATAAACCAACATGTAGAATAGATTAGTAATCAAAGATATGCAAATTAAACCACTCAAGTCCCCCAAATGCGAAGGCAATAATGTACCATTTTATATTTATAAATTAGCACCCACAAATGGAATTAATAAATCAAATGCTGGTAGGATTGTGGAGAATGAGAACATTCATAAATGGTTAATGGCATTAAAACCTGGTAGAATATTTGGGGTAAATATTTAGCAAAACACAGCAAGACTCACATAGAAATTTGTGTCCTATAACGTAGTAATCCCACAGCTGGGATTTCATCCTAATGGAACCCACAGAAACCTACAACCCCACCGTTGCTGAGTCAGCACTATGGCAAGCCTGGGTTTGTTAATACCTCCAGTGTGGGTGACATCTCTACAGTCAATTAATGAGCCAACCTTTGCGAGATATAACATTAGCCAGCCTGGCTAACATCAATTACAGTCAGAAGCTGAGCTGTAATCGTAGGGCAAATAAGACTGTGCCGCTCATTGTTTAAAATGACCACAGGAGCAAGTCACCTTTATGAACACAACTGGGTTAAATCAGACAGAAACAAAGAAAGGAGCACTCGCCGCATGTCACTCCACGCAGCTGGCTCTGGGTCACAGCATATCCTCACATATGCAGCCAGGCTTGCCCCGCCATCTCAGGGAAGCCCAAGCCCCACTCCCCCAAGCTCAGCTTGATGGAGGACCTTCTGGGGTCTTCTGAGGGGCTGGGTTCCAGCTGTCAAACACAATCCAGATTTCACAGAGGTGCAAACAGCTTTTCCATGTGCAGGAAAGCAGCACTTCAGAAACCTGGCTGCAGGGGTTGGGATTAGAGAGGCTGGGGAGGGCTACCACCAAGTCGTCATGGCAACAGCCTCCCTGGCATTGCCCTCCCCTAACCCAGCCAGCCCCCGCCAACTGGTCTGCTCACATGGGGACTGTGACTAACTGCATCTTCATGTGGCAGACACTCCCCTAAAGGCTTGTGCCTGGGAGTGAACCTAAAGGGCAGCCTATCATCCTTCCCTTCATGGGGAAAGCTGCACACCTTTTTTCCATCTGTTGTCTCAACCCACCCCCACCACCAGGAGCAAGGTGGAAAGACAGGCGTCCTGGACTGCAGATGAGAAAGTGGAAGACAGAAAGGTGAAGAAGCCACATGGAGAACACACAAGGGAGTGATCCCACCACTCCTGGAGACAGTGGGAGGAGATGAGGTGAGAGGAAGGACCTGCCTTCTAGTCCTGGTGGTGCCAGGAAGATCTCTGCCCAGACAAAAGAACCCAGTTTTATCAAGAACCCCCATTCTTGATATTTGATCCCCCTAGCCTTCCTTTACCAGGAATCCTTTTAAGTTGGTTTAGCAACAATCTCTCTACCTGGATGTCTCTCCTTGGTAATTTTCTAACTCTACTCCTTGGCTATAAATCCCCACTACTCTTGTATTAGGAATTGAGTTCAGTTCTATACAGGAGTTTATTTTTTCCTATTGCAATTGTTTTTTACTAAAATCTGCCTTTACCACTTTAACTGGCTGTGGTTCTCTTTGGTAATAATCAGAATGCTCAGGAACTGTGAAGCTAGAACACCTGAGTTCAAGTCCCGGTTCATCTCTGATTGTTGCTTAAGCTAGGCAAGTTCCTTATACTTTCTGGGCCACCATTTGCTCATGTCTAGAGCAGTGACTGCAGTGGACCAGTGCAGGCCATGGAGAAGGTATAAAAAATGAGCCCAGTTTTCTTTTCTTTTTTTTTTTAATTCTCTCTATACATGGACATGTGTTTCTTTGGTTTCCATTTTTTGCCTTCACAAAATTAAAGAAGCTTAAAATTTAATAACAATAACAATGTTTAAGATAAGGACTAGAAACAAAAACCACATAGAGAATGAACGAAGATAAATACATTCAGAAAAGAAATCAGATGATGCTACAACAAAATACTGAGCAAGAATAATAACAATGCAAAAAAAAGTAACATTCACAGTATCAGATAAAAGTATGTCTATCATAGAATGCTTTGACTCTGAGGTTCAATTTGGAGTCATCAGTTCTCTTTTTTCAAAGTCTCAAAAAATAGTGAATATTTATTTTTATAAATAAAAATAGAAGATAATTTCATAAAACAGATCATGTCAAATCATATAGACAACAGAAAAAGAAGAAATACTTCAAAATCATTCTACTTCAGCTGGATATACCTGATATTAAAATTGGAAAAAATATAAAGGGAAATGACAAACATACTTCATTTATAAATGAGGATGTAATATCCTAAACAACATATTAACAAGTTAAATTAAAAATTGCTGTTCAAGTAATGTACTTTGGTCAAAATTAAATCCAATTTATGTGAGAATTAGGCACTATTTTCTTTTCTTTTTTTTCCTTTCCCTCACCCCTCCCTCCTTCTCTCTCTGTCTGCTTTCCCCTTCTCCCACCCCCCACCGTGTCATTAATTGTCATTAATTGTCCTCATCTCAAAGCTGAATATATAGGATTCATGCTTCTCCATTCCTGTGATGCTTCACTAAGAATAATGTGTTCCCCTTCCAACCAGGTTAGTACAAATGCTGCAAAATCTCCATTTTTTAATGTCTGAATAATATTCCATGGTATACATATACCACAGCTTGCCAATCCATTCCTGGGTTGAAGGACATTTAGGCTGTTTCCACATTTTCGCAATTGTAAATTGAGCTTCTATAAACAGTATAGTACAAGTGTCTTTATAATAAAAATTTTTTGTTTTCCTTCTGGATAGATGCCCAGTAATGCGATTGCAGGATCAAATGGGAGGTCAAGGTTGAGTCTTTGAGTTTTCTCCATACTTCCTTCCAAAAAGGTTGTATTAGTTTGCAGTTCCACCAACAGTGTAAAAGTGTTCCTTTCTCTCCATATCCGCACTAACATTTGAAGTTTTGAAATTTTGTGGTATGGGCCATTCTCACTGGGGTTAGATGATATCTCAGGGTGGTTTTAATTTGCATTTCTCTAATAATTAGGGATGATGAGCATTTTCTCATATGTTTACTAGCCATTCGTCTATCTTCTTTGGAGAAGGTTCTGTTCACCTCTTCCCCATTGATGTATGAAATTGTTGGCTTTTTTCACATGGGTTAAGTTCTCTTTAGATCCTAGTTATCAAGCTTTTGTCTTACTCAAAATATGCAAATATCCTTTAGGTAGGTTGTCTATTTGCTTTCGTTGTTGTCTCCTTAGCTGTATAGATACTTTTCAGTTTAATTAAATCCCATTTGTTTATTTTTGTTGTTGTTGTAATTGGCATGGCAGTCTTCTTCATAAAGTCTTTCCCCAGGCCGATACTTTCCAGTGTTTTTCCTATTCTTTCTTTGAGGATTTTTATGGTTTCTTGCCTTAAATCTAAGTCCTTTATCCATCTTGAATCAATTTTTTATGAGTGGAGAAAGGTGCAGGTCCAGTTTCAGTCTTTTACATGTGGATATCCAGTTCTCCCAGCACCATTTATTGAATAGGGAGTCTTTCCCCCAGTGTACATTCTTGTTTATCAAAGATTAGGTGGTTGTCAGTTGTTGCTTTCATTTTTTGGTTTTCTATTTGATTCCAAATGTCTATGTCTCTATTTTTGTGCCAGTACCATGCTGTCTTGACCACTATGGCCTTGTAGTACAGCCTAAAATCTGGTGTGGTGATGCCCCCAGCTTTGTTTTTATTGCTAAGAACTGCCTTAGCTATATAGGGTTTTTTCTAGTTCCATAAAAAATGCAGAATCATTTTTTCCATGTCTTGAAAATAGGATGTTGGTATTTTAATAAGAATGGCCTTGAATCAGTAGATTGCTCTGGGAAGTATAGACATTTTAACAATGTTGATTCTTCCAAGCCATGAGCATGGTATGTTTTTCCATCTGTTAAAGTCCTCTTTTATTTCCTTTCTTAGGGTTTCATAATTTTCATTATAGAGGTCCTTCACCTCTTTTGTTAGGTATATTCCTAGGTATTTCATTTTCTTTGGGGCTATGGTGAAGGGAGTTGTATCATTAGTTAGCCTCTCATCTTGGCTGTTATTGGTGCATACAAAGGCAACTGACTTGTGGACATTGATTTTATATCCTGAGACATTACTGTATTTTTTGATGACTTCCAAGAGTCTTGTGGCTGAGTCTTTGGGAATCTCTAAGTATAAGATCATATCATCAGCAAGGAGGGAGAGTTTGACCTCCTCTGCTCCCATTTGGATGCCCTTTATTTCCTTCTCTTGCATAATTGTATTGGCCAGAACTTCCAGCACTACGTTGAATAGTAATGGTGACAGAGGACAACCTCTTCTGGTTCCAGTTCTAAGTGGAAAAGCTTTTAGTTTAACTCCATTCAGTAAAATATTAGCTGTGGTTTGTCATAGATACCTTCAATCAGTTTAAGAAATGTGCTGCCTATGCCTAAACTCTTCAGTGTTCTAATTAGAAAAGGATGCTGGATTTTATCAAATGCTTTTTCTGCATCTATTGAGAAAATCACATAGGCTTTGTTTTTGCTTCTGTTGATATGGTGAATAATGTTTATAGACTTATGTATTTTAAATCAGCCTTGCATCCCTGGGATAAAACCTACTTGATCATGAATGTATGACTTTTTGATGATAAGCTGTAATCTATTGGCTAGGATTTTGTTGAGAATCTTTGCATCTATATTCATTAGTGAAATTGGTCTAAAGTGCTCCTTTTTAGTTGGGTCTTTTCCTGGTTTTGGTATCAGGGTGATGTTTGCTTCATAGAATGTGTTGGGGAAGATTCCTTCCTCCTCAATTTTTTGGAATAATTTCTGCAGTATGGGAATAAGCTCTTCTTTGAAGGTTTGATAGAATTCTGGTGTGAAGCCATCTGGACCAGGGCATTTTTTTGTTGGGAGATTTTTTATTGTTTCTTTGAATGAGCCCAGTTTTCCTTATGACCACCTTTGAAATAAAACTGGCAATGGAAAGAACATAGAACATTCCTTCCGAAGCCCACCTTCACAGAGGCATCTCTTGAGTCTAATCATGCCAACAACAGACCAACCCTCAATGAGGGGCACTTACAAAATAACTGGCCTGTATTCATCAAAAAACATCCAGGCCACAGGAGTTAGGGAAAGATGGAGAAACTCTAGACTGCAGTAGACTAAAAGGACATGTCAACTTGATACAAGGTCTGCACCGGGTCCTTGAGTCTGCACCAGGTCCTTTTGCTGAATGACATCACAGACACTTGGCACAACATGGTGAAAGTCTGAGGATTATTGAGTATGAGCACACTGTTGTGAATTTCTAGGTTTTGATGGCTGTGGTCTGGTTCTATAAGAAAGTGTCCTTTTTTGTAGGAGTTGTATTTTTTGATGACGGAGCCTCAGGTTGGCAATTCACTATCAAATGACTCTGAGAAATGGAGGCAGGCTCATTGTATATGTATTTGTATCTTTTCTGTAAGTTTGAGATAGTTTCAAAATTAAAAAAAAATTCAAACATTATTTTTGAATGAAACAAAGCTGATGTTCAAAGAGGTATAAGTAGTCTGGCAGAACAGGGACCCTCACAGACCCCAGCCACCTATCACAGGACCTGTGTTTTTCCACTTAACTCCTTGGCAGGGTGTGGGCAACCAGGAGGCGATTACAAAGTACTACTGAAAGGCTGTCAGGTTCTAGCCACTATCCTGTCTTTAATAAGTCCCTTCCCTTCTCTGCACAGAAATCTCTTCATCTAAAGCAGCGGTTCTCAACCAGTGGGTTGCAACCCACAGGACCTGTATTAAAGGGCCACGGCATTAGGAAGGTTGAGAACCACTGATCTGAAGAATGAGCAGAGCAGAAGCCCAAGGTTCTTAACAAGGCCAATACCACCCCAGATATTGGAAATGTGGATGCCAAATAACCTGCATTACCTCCATGACCCCACCCAGAGAGGACTCGCCCTGCATCCCAGCACAGGACAGAAAGTACACTTCATTTTGTTCATAATTTTAGCTTCCCTTTACTGTGGTGCTGCTCTCAGTAACTGAGCTGCCCACACAACCCTCAGCATCAGCACCGAATCAGGGCCCTGGGAACAGAGGCAAGCTTATAACTGCTTTGTAAAGTCTTTTAGTCTACTATTGCCTAAGCACTAATAGAGTGAAATACACACTTTTATTACAAGTTACTTTCCTTTTATTTCTCTTTTATGTTATAGGTAGCTTCAGAGAAAAAATTTTTTTTCCTGAAATTTCATATGTGTAGTAGGTTCATATGTATTCATGAATCTTACTTCAGGTGGGTATGAAAAGGGCATCAGGTCTACTATGAACCTACAACCCTGCCTGAATAATTGATTAAAAACACAGAGAGAGAGGGTGGCACCTGTGGCTCAAAGGAGTAGGACGCCGGCCCCATATACCAGAGGTGGTGGGTTCAAACCCAGCCCTGACCCAAGCTGCCAAAAACAAAAAAGTAGATAGTGGTTTCCAGGGCCAGGGGAAAAAGAGGAATAAGAATTGACAAAAAAGTAGATAGTGGTTTCCAGAGTGAGGGGAAAAAGAGGAATAAGAATTGACTGCTCATAGGTATAGAATTTTTTCTTTTTTGGAGTAATAAAAATTTTCTAGTATTAGCAGTGATGGTTATAGAACTTGGTGAATATATTCAAAATCACTGAATTATACACTTTTTTAAGAGTGAAGTTTATGATATGTAAATTGTATCTCTCTCTTTTTTTTTTAATTTCCATCAAGGTTTTTTGTGGTACACGATACAAATCCTGAAACTCATATGGAAATGTAAAGGGCCAAGAACCACTAAGACAATTTTGGGGGGGAAAGTACTAAAGAGAATTGCTTGATTATGTATCAAGACCGAAACAAATAAGGCAGAAATGTTAAGATTGATTAATCATGGCTTATGGTATACAACAACTGTACAATGATATGCTGTACGGTTACACGTGTATAATTTCTCAGGGCACTTCTACATATCTAAAATAATCCCTAATTTTTAAACCTCCATAACATTATTGCCTGCAGGAAATACTACCAAAATACGAAGAGTGGTCTCCTCAGAGCAGTGAAAATGTGGATGATTTTCGTTCTATATTTCTGTTTTCCTTTAAAAAGAAAAAAATAAGCATGTATTATTGTGCTAAGAAGAGAGCAAAAGGGAAGTATTTAAACTATTAGAAAGGGAAGCAATTCACCCATCGTAGTTCTCCCACTAAAAAAACCACATTATAATGTGAATAAAATGATAACTTCTGTAAACTTTACAGCAGGTATATGTTCCTAAACATTTCCAACTATCTGTTTCATGATACGTCTGTGACACAGAATAGGCAAAGCATCGTGGTAAGCTGTTCTCGTTACATGTAGTTAGATGGTGAGGGAAATGGGTCGAGAACTAGTCTTTTGGACCCTCACTCTTGTCCTGCTATACTACACTACCTCTCAACAACCCCCAGTAGGCCTCTGATGGATACATAACAACTTCTCCCAGCTTCCAAACATTTGCACTCTAAATTTGTTAAGCCAGGTATTTTGAACTTGCATCCCGCTTTCTTATGGGAAATAGCATTATGACAATACATTAGGGTCACAGGTTCTCCTGAGCACTGTCTCCACCTTGACGCGCTGCTGCCTCTGCCACCAGGATGATCCAGCACACCTCTCAAATTCAGCGCTGCCAACGCTAAGCTGCTTATAGTTCTCCAAACCTACTCCTTCCTTGTCTTCTCTATTTTCAAAAGGGTCACATTCATCCCCATAGTAGCTCAATCCAGAAACATGGGGAAATGATAACCTGACTCCTCCCCTTCCTCCCAACCCCCCTCCCCAGCCCGCCCCTGCCACTAACAGCCAACCCATCTCTAAATTCTGTTGAGTCTGCCTCTAAAATACCTCTCAGTTCCATTAGTTGTTACCATTCTCCTGTCACTTCCAAGGCTCGGCCACCATCCCCTCTCCCCCAAACCCTAGGTCACAATCACTAGACCTCTGTCAAGAAGGCAAAGGGCAGGAGGGTGGTCAGGGGCAGGCACCCTGACTCTCATGTATGGAATGTCAGTTAAGTCAACTAGCATCTGCTCTGGCTCCAGCTGAGGCACTAATTACAAGGGTGTCCTCCCTACCCCCACCCTGCCACACACACACACAGCCCTCAGCACAGGCTGCTAACCGCCAACTCTTCCTTCCATAGGGACTTGCTCTGGGGGCCCTGTCACCTTCAACTTGAAGCCATAGTTATTTTTCCTAATTATACCAAGTACTTATTACTGGAAAAGTGTCACAAGTAAGCAAAACAATGACTTAATTAAAAGAAAGGCACAATCTCTAGCAAAGGGAAATTAATCAACTAATTAATTAATAGATACCAAACCAGGACTAGGTGAACTGGCAGTGTATTTTGCCAAACAAACCTTGAGAAAACATAAACGAATGCTAATGACTAGTACCATATTCTTCCTATACCTGTGGCTTACCAGAAGCCAGCAGACAATTACCAGTGTGGTCCCCCCACCACACTCTGCAGAAGCCTGTGCTGCCCTGCGACTGTGCATACTGTACAGACTGTGCGTACTATGCTATCAAATTTGGGAATTTGGGTTACCACAGACCCTCAGAGATCACCTGTTACATGAAGTTTCTTGAGGGCAGGACACAGCCTAACTCAGTCTCTAAGCCCAATGCCCAGTCAATGCCAGACCCAGACTTAGATAGAGCCAACGGAGTCCAAATCCCTGGCTTAGAGATACAAATGCTGCAGGCCAAAGAGCGACTTGTCCAAGATGACAGGGGTTTACTTTTGACGGAGCTGGGATCGCCATCCTTACATCTCGATCCATACCACTCTTTGTATTCAAAGAAAAATGAAACATGCTTAATACTTTCTTTCCCTCGCACTTGACATGTTTTTCTAGTGTTAAGTGATTTGAAACGACTGCTTAGCACCGTCTTCCAGTGAGAGGATAAACGGCACAGTTCAGAAGTGCACCTTGGTGAGCCTCATCCTTCTTCCCTCCGCTCTTAATGACACCCCATTTAAAATCAATGAAAAACAGAAGCCTTTTAAATTCCAATCATCTGCTAAGCAGCATTACAGAGAGAGCATTAAGCAACAGGCACCAACTCACTACAGACCTGCTTTTTCTCCTTAAAGGCAAATTGGATTTTGGAAATTTGCTTTTGGAAACATCTTAGGTATGGGATCCTGGAGATGAATTTCAGTACGTGGAGTCCTGAGGGAAGGTGGGGAGAAAGATCTATGGGACCTGCGGAACAGGAAGAGGATCAGAAAGCTGACAAATACGGCATCAACCACGATGAGCAAAAGATCACAGAGACGATAGAAAGGCCTCAGATTTCATAACCTGAGGTGGTCTCCAGAATCTCGTAATATAAAATTTCTTCCTGTACCTTATGAAAATTAACCCTCTTCATTCCTGTTCTCACTTTCTCTTCCAAGTCTGTAAAATGGCTGCAGGTGCATCCCTATGTTTAGGGTATTTTTTCTGTCCCAAATAAAGGTGTGAAATAAATAGTAATCTTACTTACATTTTGAGACACTAATATTCACAGCTATTGTAAGGAACACTAGGACAAGGAATACACTGTTTAGCGATGTGTGAGGTGCAGGTTTTACAGCTGTATAATTAAATCCAACACTGCCTTGTGAGGACATGCCCAAATGTGGCAGGGGCACTTGGGGTCAGTTCACAGTCACGTTCATCAACAAAAGGAGGGTCCTTCAGCAGATATCAGAAAGGGTCTCCTTGAGTGCTAGATTTGTAGGTAGACATGCTGTCTTTATAATGAACAACAGAGTTCTAGAACATATCATTTGTAACCACAAAAATTAACCCAGCTGCATTTTTTTTAATCACCATCCTTTCCACCAGGTAGCAGAGTCCTCATGAGAGAGGGTGGAGGAATGGAGCCGAGTGAGATAGGGTAGAGGAGGATAAGCCCAGAGGCGACAGTGGTGGGAGGAAAACAAACAGCGGAGGTGACATTATTTTCAAGGATGGCAACCACTATCTCCTATCAAGAAGTGGGTTACGGTTCTCTGTCCCTTAACCTGGATTGGCCATGTGGTTTGTTCCAACCAATAAAATGTGGTACAATGACCTTCTGGGTTTGAAGTGGCCTCGCAGCTTCTACTTTCACAAGCAGGTGCCAGCGATGTATCAAGAAGTTGGCTGTTCTGCTATGAAGAGAGGCTGCAGGAGAGACAGGCCCTGGTGAACGAGGGGTGCTGAGAAGAGGACCAGGCTGGGTGGAGTAGGGCCGAGGCTCCTAGCAAGAGCAGTTTGAGGGCCCCAGATGGGGAGGGGCACTGTCTTGGACCCTCCAGCCTCAGATGCATGACCCAAGTGAGAGAAAACCCATCTCCACTGAGTCCTGTCCAAAATCTTGGCCCATGTGACTGGGAGCATATGGTTGCTTTAAGCCACTATATATGGGGCTGGTTTGCTATGTGGCAACAGACAACTGCACCACCACTTACCTGCTCTCTGCTGACAGCTAGCTCTTCATGGCTGTCCCTTGAAGGACGACAGTGAGTCTGGGGTTTGATTTTGTTTCTAGGTTGTTTTTGTATCTTTGTTTGTTTGTTTTAAATTTGTCAACCTGAGAAGCTTGTTGTAGGTAGTGAACTGATTTGAGACTGACAGAGCCCTTAAACATGCCTGGTGGGGGAACTGGCATGCCAGGCACACTGTCACACCTGTGTCTCACATGCTTACAGGGAAGGAGTCCGTGGCATCAGCCTGCCCCAGGGCCCAGAGGGCCACCACGAAGCTGGTGCCCTCCCAACCTTGCTCCTCAGAACACAGATTGCCGACTGTTGCCTGAGCAAGCTGCTCCTACCCCACCATCACAGAAGAATGCCCTAGAAGGAAATCCGGTACATCTAGTACTCACAGGCCTTGGTCCCTTTCCAGCCTGCAGTGACAGGCTGGCAGATCCTCCTGCCTGGACGCTCTGGGCTCCCTGCTTCCCCATAGTCATTTCATGGTCAACAAGGCAAAAAAAGGAGAAGAAAAAGAGGCCACGCTTCTTCCTCACAAAGCCTCCGGCAGGGCTGGTGTCCCCTCACGTCAGGTGCAGGAGGATCCAGAGAGATGAGGCAGCCTTTTTCACCATGAATCCTGTCCAAACTCCACTGGGGTAACAACCCCCCAGACAACTAAAGACAAAGGACTGTGTGGGGGCTAGTGTGGTGGTTCCGTCTTCCGGTGACAGCATGGCCTAGCTTTTGCAGGGCAGAGGGACAGACAATGAGCAACTTCCCATAAATGACCTGCACTTGGCTGTGGCTAAAATGAAGGCATGCCCTGTGGGTGGGGGCTGCACCAACCCAGGCATCTTGTGCATGGATTCGGGCTGCAGACCAGGGCCACATGCACAGAAGCAGGGAGGAGGGGGAGCTCTGGACCTGCCATGCACTGAGTTTGCCACAACACCCTCACCTGCATGGAAGGCTCAAGAGCCTTAAAGAAAGGGACAAAGCTAGGAGCCTCAATGAACAGACAGGAGTCATTCAAAGGGGCTTGGCAGGGAAGGGGAATAGAAAGGATGCAGAACATTCATCATTCCACAAAGGCCGACTGAGCATCTCCTGTGTGCTGGGCACTGTGCTAGATGCTGGGAATAGGGTAGTCAACAGAACACTCGTGGTTCTTGCCCTAAGGAGCTCATCCCCAATTAGAATATGGTGTGGTAAGTGCCGTGACACAGGACCACAGCTGAACAGCACATACTGGAGGGGGCTGTAGCCGTGTGCCAGAGAGGAGTGGTGGGCAGGCCCTACAGAGGCTGGATAAAGTGGCAGCATGCTGCAGTGGACCCAGGGGGTTCACAGGCTCCTGAGTCTTCACCCATAACTGAGGGTGCTCCTGGCCCCCTCCCTGGACTCCCAAGATCCTGCAACAATGCCATTCCACCCAGCATTCATCAGATTCTGGCTATATGCCTACAGATGTTTCTAAAATGTTCCACGATTGCACTAACCTTCTCCAAAGGCTTCAATGACAACCCACCACCAATCAAATTAAGTCCCCCTTGTTTTGTCCTGACTTCTCCAGCCCTACACAATCTGCTCTGAACACACCTGGAACAAAAGGTTTCCACAAAGGGACCTCCTCCCCCTGAAATCCCTGCTCTCGGTTACCTGCACAACTGTGTAACTAGCCCACCCCTAACTCTGATCATGCTAATGTATGTATTTGCGAATGTCTCCATTTCTGCATAGAAACCCTAAACACAAGGGTTTGTATATTCACATGGCTACACCTATGGGGGCCAGCAAGACATGATATGAGACTCCCAACACCCAGCCACTATGAAATTCCCAATTAGTTATTATTCCTTGATTTAAGCACCAGCTTTACTAGGTAATATTTTATTTTAATTAAAAATACTTAGTGTTGGCTCAGCACCTGTAACACGGTTGCAGTACTGGCCACGTGCACTGAGGCTGGCGGGTTCACCTGGCCCAGGCCTGCGAGACAACAATGACAACTGCAACAACAAAAAATGGCCGGGCATTGAGGTGGGCGCCTATAGTCCCAGCTGCCTGGGAGGCTGAGGCAAGAGAATCACTTGTGCCCAGGAGTTTGAGGTTGCTGTGAGCTATAATGCCATGGCACTCTCCGGAGGGCAACATAATGAGACTCTCTCTCTCTCAAGAAAAATACTTAGTATTATAACCCAGCAATTCCAGGTATATAGCTAACAGAAATGCTTACAACCTTTCACCAGAAGAAAGGTACAAAATGTTATGGCAGCACTGCCTGTAATAGTCCCGGCCTGGAAATTATCCAGATGCCCACCTATAGTAAGATACATAACAGTTACACAATGAAATGCAATACAAATATGAAAATGCACAAATTATTCCTGTACACAGGAATATGAATTCTCAAACATAATGTTGAGTGAAATAAGGCAATAAAGATTTTATGATTTACATAAGTACATATAACATTCAAACACAGGCAAAACTAAGCTAAGATGCCAAAAGACAGGACAGTGGTTATTGCCCTTGGGAACATGACAAGGACTCCAGTGGGGCCTGGAAGTGGACTCTGGGGTGCTGTGAACCTTCCGTGTCCATGATCCAAATGCTGGGCTTATAAGCACAGTAGAAACTCTGTAAGATGACCACCCAGGGACTGTAAAAGACTGGTCAACATAAGGAACCAGGCCTATTGTACTGACATGTATGTGTCAGGCTATGAAAATTAGGTCAATTTAAGGAGGTGATCAACTATGAAGGTTCTACTGTATATGCACTGTGTGGAAATTCAGTGAGCCATACAGCTATGATGTTGGTTGGCATTTGCTATGCATATGATACTTTAATAGTTTACCTTAAAAAGGGAAAAGAAGAAAAAACCTGGTATTGATGAGAGTATACAGAAATTAATACTTTCTTATACTAGGGAATGCAAATGCATAAAACTTTAAGGAAGAGAATCTGGAAATATTTATCAAAACCTTTGGAAACTTCATGTCTTTTGACCCAGTAATCCCAGCTCTAGGAATTTATCTTCTAGAAATAATGAGGGTGCAGCTGCACTTATCATAGAATTATTTATAATAGGGAAAATTTGGAAATAATCTCAATGTTGAGCGCATGTATACTTATTATGTAGGCACTAAAATATGTTTTATAAAATATTTCATGGAAGAATTACGGGAGACTTCCATTTCTTCTTTCTACTTTGTTTCTTTCTAAATTCCCTACAATGAACAGAGAAAAGTTAAAATAAATAAATTTAGCACAAGAAAAGGTATCTGGAAATAAATAAGTGCAAACATCTATTCAGAAATTAGTAACTTAATTCAGCATTCATTCAATAAGTACATACCATTATAAAATCTTCCATTGCCAGTCACTAAGGATAATAATAACTATGGCTTAGGACCTGCTCTAAGAACCTTAGTCTAGACAAACATGAAGTTGAATCAGCAATGGGGAAAACAATCAATCTGAAGTCAAAATACACAAATTTAAGTCTCAGCTCTACCAATGACAGAGCTGGTAGAACCAATCTACCAATTTTATCAAAATACACAAATTTAAGTCTCAGCTCTACCAGTGACAGAGCACTGTTTTTCAGCACTGTGGTAGGTAAGCGCCTCTTTCTATCCCTCAGTTCCTTCATCTGTAGAATAACAGTTCTCCTGCCTACCTGACCCTGACGTAGGCAGCCACAAAGGAGACTCAATTTCGCATGCTTGAGAACAAAAGGGGCACACAAGATACTTTCCAGGCCTACTAAGAAACATCATGCCCCCGACTCCTCCTGCCTCATGGTTATCCCATCCACCCTCCCTTAAGCCTTGCTCTTATGGTTGACACCAGCATCAAAGGCAGAGTGACTAGTGGTTAAAAAGGCAGAAGGAAGTTCTCTTCACCATTGAATTCTGGTTGCACTGCATGATGGTGGTAAAGAACGTGGCCTGCATGCTACTGATTTTTTGGCACTTGCTGAGACTTCCTTTGAGGTGTTGTTCATGGTTAGTATCTATAGATGCATGCCTGAAAAGAAAGTATAGTTTCTGTTTGTAGGGTGTAGGCTTATATATAGATCATGCTTGTTACTTGTCTTGTTGAACATTTTCTAGCCTTGACCTGTCTCTTTATGAAAGGTATATTTAAAAAATCCTATAGTAATTGTGGATTTGCCTTTTGTTCCTTTTACTTCTTTCAACTTCTGCTTCCCTTATTTTGGCACTATGTTATTAGGCACATAACGATTCATAATTATTGTATGTCCTGGTAGAGTGTCACTTTCATCATTAAACAATGAACATCTTTATTTATGCTTTTCTCCTCATAGTTTACATTATTAATAACACCACAACATCAGCTTGGTCTTGGTATCTATAGGATATGTTCTCTTCTAACCCTTAACTTTCACCTTTTTGTGTCTTTAAATTATATGTATATCTCTTACAAATAACATATACCTGCATTTTGTCCCTTTAAAACATTTTTTTTTTCAATATAAGAATGTCTGCCATTAATGGAGTGTTTTATTTGTTTGGGGTATGATGTCAGCTTGGGGTTCCATGTTCTCATAGGCAAAATTTTCATTTTTGTTTTTGTTTGCTTTTCATCCCTGGTCCCTAGAAGATGGTACTTGTTTGTAAATTTCCTGGACTGATGAATGGAGTAGTTAGGGTTCTTGTTTTATTCAAGAAACTGTCCTCCATGGGTCCCAGGATTATGCCACTGATTCCCAAACACAAGGATCCATATCTGAGCTACCTCCTCTTGAGGAATTCAGAACCTCTGTTCTATATTTATTTTACCCTAAATTAGGTCCCCATACCTATATGACTTTTGGTTTCAGCTCTTATTATGCTCAGAATCTTAGTGCCTCTGTTTTTCAGGCACCTAATGGTATCCCCTTCCTGGTTTGAAGCCCAGGCCCCAAATATCATTTTGTTAGGTCGTGGTTGTTATTGTGGCCATCTTGGCCAGAGCAAGTTTAGGGGTGTGTATGTTGGTGGGGAGGAGTGTATAGCACTTCTTTGTCAGCTGGACCTACCATGGCACCATAGTAACCAGGAAAAAAAAAAAAGCAGTACAATAAAGATAGTAGAAAATATTTTCAAATTGCAGAAATAACTATACAACCCTAAAATTATATACCCTTCCAAAATATCTTTTAATAATAAGGGTGAAATGGAAGCTGTTATCTGATAAACTGAAAGTGAGAGGGATGACCATTCATAAACATGTGAATGAAGGTATTTCTGAAAGATGGACAGATCACTACTTACAAAATATTCAACTCACCAGGAAAATAAAATAAAATAGTATAATATTTTAAAAAGTTGATGAAAGTACAAGGAGAAATGACCCAACACAGTACTATAGTAGAGAATTTAGAAACTCTTGTCAAACAAATATGATAGCAAGAACACATCAGATACAAGTTTTGACATTTTCACTTTGAATAATTATTGAGTTTGACTTAATGTAAAGCCTTTACCCCAAATTAGAGAACACATGTTCTTGGGTTTAGATAGAACAGTTTTTAAAACTGACCAGAAGTCATAGAGCAGTTTCAATTCATTCCAGAGAGTAACACAGTCCATGTTCCGATCTTTTTTTTTTTTTGAGACAGAGCCTCAAGCTGTCCCCCTGGGTAGAGTGCCGTGGCATCACAGCTTACAGCAACCTCCAACTCCTGGGCTCAAGCGAGTCTCCTGCCTCCACCTCCCAAGTTGCTGGGACCACAGGCACCCGCCACAACGCCTGGCCATTTTTTTTGGTTGCAGCCATCATTGTTGTTTGGCGGGTCCGAGCTGGATTCGAACCTACCACCTTAGGTGTATGTGGCTGGCGCCTTAGCCACTTGAGCCACAGGCGCAGAGCCCCATGTTCCGATCTTAATGATATTAAATCAGATTTAGCTTATGTATTTTGACAAAAAAAGAAATTGAATAAAAAATTACTACCAAATTATAACTAAAAAAAATAGAAGCAAAAGTTATATTTGTAAATTTTAAAACTCTGATCAGAAGCAAAAAGCATTTTAGAAATTTAAAAATACTACAGAATGAGAATGAAAATACTTTCTATCAAATTTATGAGAAACAGATAAAGTAGCATACAGAAAAAAACTTAAGGCCTTGAATACTTTCTACAAAGAAGGTTAATTAACAACAAATTGTTAGAAAAAATTCAAAAGAATAAAACCAAAGAATATGGAGGGGAAAATAAAAAATAAGAAAGTTTTCTGTCCAATGGATTTATAAGAAAGGTCTACCAAACACATGAGTAAACCATTTCATCTTATATGTAGTCTACTTAGAGCCTAAGAAAATAAAGACTGCTTTCTAACCCATTTTGTAAGGTGAATAAAACTTCAGAACAGAAATGTCTCAAAAAGGAAAATTATAGACAAAACTCACTCATGAACAAAGATGCAAAAATTACTGAAAAATAATAAGCCAAATACAGAAATATATTTTAAAATATATATCATTATCAAATTGAATATTTCCAAGCAGTTGGAAAAACTGGCTTAACATTAAAAAATCTGCTAGTGTAATTCTCTAGCATAATGGATTAAAGGAAACTAATCATATAGTTATCTCAGAAGTAAGGGTAAGTACAGGATAAAATGTAAGCAGTTATTCCTGATTAAACTCCTAAATTCTTTTGAATTTTTTCTATGAACCAAATGGAACTTTCCTAACCTAGTAAGGTCATCTAATGTACAGCTGCTGTGATTCTTAACAGTGATGCACTGGAAGCATTCTCTTTAATATCAGGAATAACACAAGGCTGTCCACCTCTCTGCTACTCAACTCTATACTGGATGTCCTTAGCCAGTGCATTAAGGCAAGAAAAAAATGGTATAAAAATTGAAAAGGAAGAAATAAACCTGACATTATTTGAATATTATATAATCTTCCACGTGGATCTAAAAGGATTTACAGCAATGTACTAGAATTAATCAGAATACAAAGGATGCTAGTTATAAGATGCAATGGACCGAATGATTATGTCCACCCAAAATTCATTTGTTGCGATGCTAACTCCCAAGGTAATGGTGTTAGGAGGTGGGCCTTTGGGAGATGATTAGGTCATGGGGACAGAGCCCAAAGGGCAAAGTGCCTTCTTTCACCATGTGAGGACATAGGTGGAATGAGCTGTCTACGAACCAGAAAGCCCTCACCAGACACTGAATATGCCAGTTCCTTCCTTGATCTTGGATTTCCCAGCTTCTAGAACTGTGAGAAATAAATTTCTATTGTTTATTAGCTACCGATTTATGGTATTTTGTTATAACAGACTGAAGAGACTAAGACAAAGATCAATATACAAATCAATTATATTAATATTATTATATACCTACAAAACTCCAATATTTTAAAAATAAATACCATTTAGAATTAGAAGAATAGCAGGGCATGGTGGCTCACACCTGTAATCCTAGCACTCTGGGAGTCCAAGGCAGGTGGATTGCTTGAGCTCAGGAGTTCAAGACCAGCCTAAGCAAAAGTGAGACCCTGTCTCTACTAAAAATAGAAAAATTAGCCAAGTGTTGTGGCGGACACCTATATCTCAGCTATGTGGGAGGCAACAGGATCACTTGCGTCCATGAATTTGAGGTTGCTGTGAGCTATGACACCATGCTGCTCTATAGAGGGTGACAAAGTGAGACACTGTCTCCCAAAAAAAAAAAAAAAAAGAAATAGAATTAGAAGAATAAACATTTATTACAATCAAAAACTGGAAATAATTTACTAAATTAAAATGATCAATCAGGGAAATGCAAGGTTATATACGCCACCACTTTCCACTGGCAGAGAGTACCAGGCACTGATTGAACAAGTGGGAATATTCACAGCCTCCACATTCCAGAAGTGTAAATGGGCTATAAAAATCTTTGACAAAGACTTGGGAAACATAAACAAAATAATGACACTATCAAGGATGTTATTTTCTAAGACCTAGCAAATTCACTTCTAGGTATGTTCTTCACTTCTGGTCTCTCACACCTGTGCTCCAAGAGATGAATTCAAGTGTATTCAGAGTTGTAACAGCAAAAGAATCAGATACAACTTAAATGACCATCAGCAAGAGAATGATCAGATGATCTGTGGAATATTCCAGCAGTGAAAAAGAATGAGGCAGATCTACACATACTGACGTGGAAGGGCATTAATTTCAGTAAAGAAAACAAAATACCTATAGAAAATAAATATGGTATGATTTTTTAAACAAAACATAACTAGGTATTACATATGCATTTATTCCATAAATATTTATTGAATATCTAGTATGTGCCAGGCATGCTTAAGTACTGGGAATACAATAGTGATCAAAAGATGCACAAAATTCTCACTCAAATGGAGCTTACAACCTAGGGTACATACATGCACACACAGATATAGACCTGTAGGCTTTAAATGGACTTATGTTCAAGTCTGGGCAGAGACAAGTCCTAGACAGGGGGACACTAGCCATACTAGCAGTTATTACTGCAGATAGATGCAATGAGGTGCTTCACATAAATACTATATAGCAGTAGAAATGAATGAACTTGATCTCTATGTAGCAATATGGATGCATTATCTGCTTTGGTCACCTAATCTTGCTAAGACTATTTCTACACTTGTTAAAACAGGGATTACAATAGTTATGCTAGTACCTTCCTTATAAGTTATTGTATGCTTTCCAAGAGATCACTTACTTAGAGCATTTGGCACATAGTACATGCTCAATAAACGATAGGTAATAGTATTTTACAAAGTAGAAGGGGACCCAAAGCACCCACAGGACTGTGGATGGCTCCACGATGGTTCTTGTCATTCTGGGCCATACCTATGGGCTAGGACTCTTAGCTCTAAGGTCCACAGGTCAAGGACATCCGGAAATAAGTCCAATTTAGTTCCCTGTAAAGGTCCCAGCTTTACTGGGGGCTGCCTGTCAGGCTGCCCAACCTAAAGGGGAGGGAGCAGGTGATGGTTTCTGAAGCGGGAAGGAAGGGCTTGCAGCCTCCAAGTCAGGTGGCTGCAGTGCCCGTGGAGGACATGTCCTTCTCTCAGCTTCTGCAGGGTGGACCCTAAATATCCTGGAAGCCAGCAGAACTGCTCCCGGTGGTATTTTTGAGGGTCATTTAGAGGGAGGGGACCCAGAGACAGCCTGTGCTTCCTCCCCTGGGCAGGCAAAGGGCCTAAATGTTAGTGAAGAGGACCTGCTGGCATTGGATCATTAGTCAGCTCTGCACGCCAGGCCTGTCCCTGGGCCTGCACTCCCATCCTTGCTAAGAGAAGGTGAGTCTCACCACCTCACTTCAGGGAATGTCTGGCTGATCAGACCCCTCCTCCATGCTCAGGGGCTACAGGGACAGCTGGGGCACAATGACACAGGGCCTGTGGGTCCTGAATGCCTCCAACAGTACTTTCTTCCTCCTCCACATATGTAGAGACAGGGGCTGAAAGTTAAAATTTCTGGCCCCAGCCAATATATCAAATACTTATCACTTGCTAGGATAAGTGAAAAGAACATTCTCCAGACCCCTGAAAATGAGAAGCTCAAGTAATATTTACCAGTTTGGAAAGCCAAGAGTTGGCTATTTGGTACCCTCTCCCCAGCCCCAACTCTACCTCAGTCACCCCAGAACTTTCTGCTTTGGGGACAAAATATACAGAAGCCCTGGGTTTAATGTGCTGCCGTTTTCAGCAAGAACATACAGAGGGTTTGGTTAAGGAGTACCTGGATTGCACATAGCCTTCTCAGCAGCCTGCGACAATGATTAGCCAAACTTCTAAAGCAATGGTGGCCTCCCACCCAGGCCTCTCATCTCAACATCTAGGTGGTCCCACAAATTCAAAAGGGGATGGGTGGTTGGGGTAGAAAAAAACAGATCTTCCTCTACCCAACTAGCACAGATTCAATGAACTGGCAAAGGAAACTATTCCCACAAAGGTATTTCCTCCCCTGGGGGATTAAAACCCAAGGGAAACTCAGGTGGCAAGGGCAACAGTCCAAAGGGAAACACCAAAGGAGAAACCTACATGAACTCTATACTCCTGAAATCCACACAGGACCCAAGGCCTCCCCATCCACTGGGCAGGCAGTGTCTGGACCTGGTTGTTATGAAAACCATCTTAATGTTTATGTGGCCCAGCAAATTTGGAAAGAGCTTTAAAATCATTTGTATTCATAGACCTGTAACTGATCAAAACATTGCACCATTCCATAACCACAGCCATTATGGTCACTGCAGTCATTTTCTAGTGCTCTTGACCAAGAAATACTATCACTGCTGCTGGTGGCGGTGGGGTGGGGGGTGGGGGGGGAGCCAGAATAGCAGTGGAGAGATTGGCCAAGAGAGAGGGACAGGGGTGAATGACAGGAGAGACACCACCTGTGCCCCAGCCTCTGCTGCAGGTACCAAACCTGGGCAGGGACCTGGGTTGGGGAAGGAGGTAGGAACTGAAAACTAGATGAGAGACTCAGCTTGAGGTGTGAAACTGGGCTAGACTTCCAATACCTAAAAACAAAGTCACTGATTAATATCTGAAGTGACCAGAAAAGTTAGGGCATCTAAGACTTGACAGAGGGGCCATAAGAGCGAGCCCATGGAATGGTCTGGAAAACAGCAAAGGGAGAAGAAGAAAGCATTTCATGATCTCACCCACCCCAGCTCCTGGCATTATTACCACTGCTGCTGTTCACTGAGCCCTCACTTCTTGAGCAGGCGCTGTGCTGACACCCAGCCCCCTTAGCCATGATGAGCTTTGCTGCAGGTGAGGTAGTAAAGCCTCATCTATATTTACAGCCGCTTCCCGTCACTCACATCATCGCCTGAGCTCCATCTCCTGTCACAGTGGTGGTATCATTAGAGTCTCATAGGAGCACAAACCCTACTACTGTAAACTGGTCATGAGGGAGCAAGGCTGCATGCTCCTAAGAGGCTCTAATGCACAACCCCCTCCAACCAGACAATATGGGAAAGTTGTCTGCAGGTGCCAAACAGGTCAGGGACTGCTGCTCTAAAACACTGTTTTAGCCCATTTGGGCAGCTATGACAAAAATGCCATAGACTGGGATGTCTTAGAAAATGGGAATTTATTGGTCACAGCTCTGAAGGCTGAGAAGCTGCGATCAAGGTGCTGGCTGCCTCAGCTCCTGGCTATGTTCTCACTTGGCCTGCCTTGGGGTATGCACACAGAGAGGTGTCTCCTGTCTCTTCCACTGTTTTCAAAAGCACTAATCCTCCCATGACCTATTCTAAGCCTGATCACCTCTCAGAGTCCTTACCTCCAAATACCATCCCATTAGGGGTTAAGGTTTTTCAACATGTGAATTTTGAGGGGACACATTCAGACCCCAGCAACCATAAATCATCATTTGCTATTTATTACTATTATTTACATCCTCTACCATCTGATCTCCTTCCCTTTTGACACTGTTTCAATTCGGTGGAGCTACTAATAAACTTTGGAATTGCCCCCAAATAGGCAGGAGGGTAATTAAGAAAAAAACACATAAAAAGAAAAAGGAAAAAAAGGATACAAAGATTGAAAAAAACAAGTGTGAATCATCAAAGACGGAAAAAGGTGCAAAATTGGAACAAACACTGTGGTCAGAGAACCCTTTCCCCTTTTCCCTATAAGGCACAGCTATAAAGCCTCAGAGTTTCTGTTCCTGCTGCACTTTTCAATATTTTTCTTAAACTTCACCAAGAACAATAAAATGAAACAGGCTGGAGATCGGGCCTACAGTGGCAGTGTTGCCCTCGTGAGGTGCTGGGGCCCAGGGCTGGGTCTGCTGTGGCCACCACGGGAGTCATTAGCACAGACGACTATGTTTACCTCCTGGAGAAGGGCCAGCAGGCTGCTAAGGTGGTTGAGAATACACCTTCCCCTGGGAGCCCAGGAGAGAACATTAGCAGAGGCCTGGAGAAGGACTAGGCAATCAGCAGGTGCGTGTGCACACGCCAGCCCGGAATTCAGAATTAATCACCTGCAGCAGGCACAATGGGCAGATGGGAGGGAGTTACAGGGAAGGAGTTGAACCGGCAGCTCAGGCAGCTGCTAAATTTAGCCTGGTCCCAAAGCAGGGTTTAATTAAATTAATCCTGCACACCCCACCCCCATCCCCAGGCCCTGTTCCCAGGTGGGTTTTTCTGTTTCTAGTTTGGCTCCATTATAACATGGGCCTCAAATGCTGATCCCCTTGACAGGTGCCCCAGGCCAGCTCCTCTGGTGCTGGTGCTGGGAAGGAAGGGCAATTCCCAGCTGTCCGTGTGGCTCCCGCAGGCGCTGGGTGCAGCCTGGAGCAAGGTCATTTGCGAGCATTTGCCAGGTGCTCTCTGCTGAGTTGGAACCGTCCCTGGCCACCCTCTACCTCCACACCAGGCAGGCTCCCCACATCAGGGCACACATTCTGCTGACCTGCCCTGACCGACGGCTGCTTCTAGACAGCCAAGTCTGGCCCTCCCTGCTCACTGTCTCCATGCAGAGGGCTTCACCCCCATCCAGCAAGGCAGTTATTCCACCGGATCTCACTGGAGGCAGGGAAGCCCACCATGGCTCCACAGGTGCCATCATCAGTTCCTGAAATTTCAACATGGATCCCTTCCCTTCAGTATCTATAACTTCCTTGCATCCACTGTCACCATTCCCCTCCTCCTTTTCATTTGTACTACTGCATTAAGTGAATAGGAATTAGGAGCCCAGAAGCCTGCTCTCCACCCACTGCAAGCCTCCTGCAGGACACTTCCCTGCTCTGGGCAACCTTCTCATCACTGCAAATTACGGGATGAGAGGGCACAGACCAGGGCGGGGCATAATCGTCAGCACCACACAGAAAGTGCACTGAACTCTACTCGCTGGTCTCGCTCTCCTCCCCAGGGGAGGATCCCAGGCCTCAGACTCCAGTCCATCAGCATCCCCTGCAGCTGCTGTCTTGTTAAACGCAGGGCACCAGGCCCCACCCCAGAGTCTGCTGGGTAGCCTGGGCAGCCGAGAATGTGCATTCCAACCAGTTCCCAGGTGATGCTATTGCTAGTCCAGGGGCCACACTTCAGAGCCATGGCCCTAGGAGATCTCTGACCCCACTCCCTGGGACTCATACTTGACAATTATTCTGAGCATTATTTTGTGGGGACAGAGGCCATAGCCACGTGTGCCTTCCAGAACATTTCCTCCATGTAACATGAAAAGGATGGGATTCAATGGTGTTGGGGGCGGGCAGCCTCTCCCTTCCCTGGGAGCCCCCAGAGCGCCTGGCTTTTCAGGACCCAAAGCCAGGGGGACTCAGGCTGTGATTACCTTAGCTGAGGGAGTCAGCTCCTTTCCTGGGCCTGCCAGTTTGGGGCCAAAACATTTTCAGAGGCCTGAACAGTCGGAGGAGCTGCAACTCTAGATGGCAGGCCTGAGATGGCCCAAAAAGAGTAAGACCCCGTCCCCAGTCTGACCTGGCTTCTCTTCCCTCCCTGGGTCCAGCAGCAGGAGAAGGAAGGACATAGGTGGGCAGGAAGGAGTTTTGCATTGGGCCCAGGATCACATATCCAGGTGTCTCTATGGCATAAATCCTTCCTTCCACTGGTTACCAACAGTTGGTGCCCAGAGGGAAGCCACCTCTAGGCCAAAGAGTTCCCTCCCGGGGCTGTACTTCCTCCCGGAGAGAACTTACCGATCATGCACCACTCCCATGCACTGTGGTCCCAATCCTTATCTCCTCTTCTCCACTCAAGTCCCTGCATTGTTGGCAGGTGGCAGGTGGCAGGAGGGCCCAGGCAGGCAGGCCCAGGGCTACTCCCAGCACAACAAAGGGAAGCAGCTTCCAGTGGACCCCGTGCCAGGAGGGCAAGGGGGCAGACCCCTCCTCTAGGTGCTTTTTGGTGCCCTCAGAAAGCTGCTCCCCCAAAAAATCTCTCTACTCAGGGAGCCACGGAGGGCTCTGCTAACCTTCCCCACCGCATGCCTGGGTTGAGTCCACCTTTTCGGGACGTTCTTCTTTCCTTGTCTCCGTTTTTATTTTCCTTCATGGTTTCCCCTTGAATTTTCCTCTCCCCTCTGCGTTTTTTCTAAAGTTTTAGAAAAACTTATGTTTTAAAACATTAGGTAAATACAGGCACCTGGTAGAACATCCCCAAAGCCTGAAAGTCCACATAAGTGAAAAGAAGTTTCTGTCCTACAATTGTGCCAGTCTCAGGTAGCCTCCGACCCGGTGCCCTGTGAATCCATCCAGAGACCCGCAGCATGAGTGCTGGCATGTTCTGAAGTGATCCCTCCTACACAAATAGAGGTTTACTACACAAACCACCTGTACTTTTTTTCTTGTTTTTCTTTTTTGTTTTGTTCTGATTTGGTATTTTGAGACAGTGCCTATCTCCTGGGGCTGGCGTGCAATGGTGTCCTCCTGCCTCGGCTTCCCAAGCAGCTGGAAGTTCAGGTGTAAGCCACTATGCCCAGCCTTTTTCACACTTTTGTTTAGTTATGAAATATTCCAAATGTATCGACAAATAGTGAGTCATATAATAAACATCCCTGACTACCTGCTCCCAGCATCATCCATCATTATATCTTTTTTTTTTTGAGACACAGTCTCGTTATGTTGCCTTCAGTAGAGTGCCGTGGCATCACAGCTCACAGCAACCTCAAACTGTTGTGCATAAGCGATTCTCTTGCCTCAACACCCGCCACAACACCTGCCTATTTTTTGTTGCAGTTGTCATTGTTGTTTAGCTGGCCCAGGCTGGGTTCAAACCCGCCAGCCTGGGAGTATATGGCCAATGCCATAACCACTGTGCTATGAGCGCCAAGCCTATCATTATATCTTATTATTGTGTTGTGTACCTTTGGATTTTGTTTTATAAAAATAAAATGTTACAGGGCAGTGCCTGTGGCTCAAAAGAGTAGGGCGCTGGCTCCAGATACCAAAGGTGGTGGGTTCAAACCCAGCCCCAGCCAAAAAATAAATAAATAAATAAACAAAATAAAATGTTACAGATGTGGTTGAGGCCCTGGGGACCCCTCCCTGGTCCCATCCCCATGCCCCCGCCCCCACCAAGAGAAGCTCTGTCACACATTGGCTGTTTCTTTCCTCTGGTTCTTCAGCTATCCTTCTCTCTCTCCACACCCCCTTCCTGCCCCTGCAGAGGGAATGGTTCTGGGCTAGGATGTATTGCCACTGTCCTCTGGAGCAGAGCAGGTGCTCACAGCCACCTCCCTGTTACCCTAACAAATCAGGTGCAATATGGCGGGCTGGGCAATGCTGCAGCAGGGGCACTACAGGAACCTCACAGAATCCCAAATGGCACTGTCCCCTTCAGTCAGAAGTGGCATGCATCCTGGCCGAAAATCAATGCTGGCTAATGTCCCTGCAGAAAGGGAAAAACATGAACTCCATGAATTCTCCTTCGGGTTACATGCTCATCCTCCAGGCCTTTTGCTGTCTGAGAGGTGGTGCTCTCTGCTGGTAAAACTCTGTTTCACGGTACAGACCGGGTCCATAACTCATTGGTCTGGTGAGGATGATTGATATAAGTGGAACTCATGAAAATGTGTGCTTTGATCTGGGTATACATCGCTATGTCACACACTCAATGCTCACGGTAGCCGCAAACACAGCTCTGCCTTGCATCTCTGCAGTCACTAAGTGTCCTGATATCAGGCAAGAGCTCTGAGTTGATGGCTGCCTTACTGTCCTTCCCATGGAGAGCAGAAGCCTTTTCTGGTTGGTGGAAATAGTAGTGGGCACAAAGCTAGCCGGGGCTCCTGTTTCTGTCCAATCTACAGCCCATGTCACCCTTATCTCCCATCCACAGCTTCCTGTGTCTCCCATCCTTGGCTCACCTGAGGCTGAGGGGAAAACTAAGTCCCACCTCAAAATCCAGCTTATCTCCATCTCTCCTCATTTCCTCCAACTTTATGCAGGGAGAGGCCGAGAATATGCCATTTCCATCCACTAGGTATTATGGGGATAAGATGAGGTAATGGACGTTTTCTAAAGTTGGAAGAATATCTATACCTGTCAGTCGTGGTCATTTTCACCATTGCTGGTGGCAAATGAAGAGCCTGGAGAATGTAAGGACAGCACAGCCCTTTAGCCCATGATTGTGGAGACAAGTTTCTTTCTTCCAACACATGCTGACCATTAAATGCTTAGAAAGAAGCTTGGCACCCCTAGCACAGTGGTTACAGCACCAGCCACATACACTGAGGGTGGCAGGTTTGAACCCAGCCCCGGCCTGCTAAACAACAATGGCAACTGCAACAAAAAATAGCCGGGTGCTGTGGCAGGTGTCTGTAGTTCCAGTTACTTGGGAGGCTGAGGCAAGAGAATGGCTTAAGTCCAACAGTTTGAGGTTGTTGCAAGCTGTGATGCCACAGCACTCTACCAAGGGCAACATAGTAAGACTCTGTCTCAACAAAATAAATAAATAAATACTTAGAAAGAGTCACAGTTCCCAGACCTAGGAGGCCTCCTCTCTCCTCTGAGCCCTCTCTCTCCCTCTCACTCCCACTGCAGCCTGCACAGTGCCCTCCACATCTCCACATCTCACTATTTACTGCCCTTTTGCTGCCCTGGGCTCCACCTCCCACCCCATCTTTGAGGCAGGACAGGGCTATGTGCTCACATCTGTGCCTTAGAGGAGCACATAGTGAGGCAAAGTAGGGGGCTGGGGAGGCCTCTCTGTCCCTCAAAAACTGTACAGCCAATTACCATATAATGCTGAACTCCCCAGAAAGGGAACAAAGACAAAGAAGCAATGACGAGTGCACACATGCACAGGCTGGCTGCTCTGCTCTGCTCTCTTCATCCCTCTGGTGGCTTCTGGCAAGAGCCCAGGTGCTCCAGGATGGATCTGCTGTGCTGAGAGGGCCCTAGGGCCTGGGTACAAGCAGGGAAAGGGCCAGAACAGGACCAGAGACTGGACAGGAGCACCCACCCCCACCCAGACCCACACATGCTGTCATTTGACCCAGCTGAGGGAGAGGAGCCCCCTGAAGGTTCTGCTGGGAACAGCTTTCAGGACAGGTGAGCGGCTGGCTCCCTGACTCTGGTCTCAGCTGCCTCCTTTGAAAGTATTGAAAGTGGGTCTGGGATTATCACCAAAGTGGTAAGGATATGACACTGGGCTGGGCCATCAGCAGGGAGGGACACCATGGGGACAGAGCACTTGGGTAGAGCACCAGGAAGCATAGATGTTATATTTATTTTCCTGAACATTAATATTACCCAACACTGAATGCAAATTTTCTTTTGTCATACCTACACCCAAAATGGATTTGTGGCTTCTCATGAAAAAGATACAAGCTAAGGGACTCCTCCAAGGCTACTTATGGGGTGAAAGCAGTGCTCCCCAAATATTGAAAGGCATAGGAATCCCCCAGGGGACCTTGTCAGGGCACACTGATTGAGAGTCTAGGGTAGGGCCTGAGAGTCTGCATTTCTGACAAGTTCCCAGTGTTCCTGCTGCACTGAGAACCACGCTTCAAGTTCAAAGCTGGCAGCAAGGCACTGAGGGAGAGCTCCTAACTCTGTTAGGTCATAGAAACGCCTGTGCTCCTCCCCAGTCCAACTGGAACAGAGAGGGCCTGCAGGTGGGGTCTAAGCATCAGCATATTTTGAAAGCTCCCCAGGAGATCTGAGGGGGAAACCAGAGCCAAGTGGGCAGGCTAGGTTCTTCATGAGTTCCAGTTATATCATCCTCTCCAGGCAAATGAGTTATGGACACAGTCTGCACCATGAAACAGAGCTTTACCAGCAGAGAGTGTTCAGGCTCCAGAATAGGAACAAGAGTTTCTATCCAAAGTAGGAACCATATGCTGCTGGAACTGGGCATCCGAGTCAACTCTCATCCTACAGCTAAGGAAACAGGTTCTGAGCCCACACGGCTGGTGAGGCCCCTGGTATCCTCCCAGTTCCCCCCACCCCATTCCCCTGCAGATTTGAAGCAGGAAGGCCCCCAAAAGATGAAGGGCTGTGTGGGTGGGGCCAGGAGGCGTTGCCAGTGATGAAAGACATCCAGACTGGAAACTAGGAGTGGTGCTGGGGAGGGAGGAGAGCAGGCCAGCCTCAGCAACTTTCGGACCTCAAGATGCGAGCAGTGGCTGCCCTGCCCACAAGACAGACAAGTCTGGAAGGCAGCTGTGAAGAGCAGACAGGCAGAGCTGGCCAGGAACACAGACAAGGGACAAGAGGGCCACTGCTAGGGCAGCTTTGCTGCAAAGCAAGGGCCTTCCTGGGCTGAGAACATACCTCAAGAAGGCGCGGGCAGGCACAGCTGGGTCTGGCTTTTAGGCAGTTTTCAGAAAATAAAAAACACTCCACATTTGACCATCCACTGAAAATGTTCTCTGAGGACCCAGTAATGTTACTGACTTGTCGAGAGCAAGGAATGCCATTATCAGTCTACTGTTGGGCACTCGGCACCCACGACAGAGGGAGGGGGAAGGAAATGTTCAGCCAGAAAAGAACTCCAAGGACAAGAGAGTGGGCTCCTGTTTTCCAACATTCCCTTAGCCACTTCCACTAACTCGATCCCAGCCTTCAACTGGGTCCACCCTCTCTTCCATTTTTACCACAATTCCTGTTCAGACTGATACAGGGAGGTTCTTCTCTCCTTCTCTCTCTTTTTTCTCTTTCTATTCACACCCTCAAGGCCTCATCTCTCACTCAAATGACCAGTCAGGGTGGTTCTTAAATGAAAGCAGTCCCTTCCCTCAAAGACACTAACAGCAGCAGGTAAGAAAGTGTTTCTCACTCGGCAGCACGTCCGATAGCAGAGAGCTGGCTAAGTCAGGCCAGGTCACTGTCCACTCTCTGGTGAACCAGCATGGCTGCCTGGATGAGGATGTTTAAGTCTGAACTTGAACCTCTCAGGTGGGGGTCTCACAACCTCCCTCCACTCAGACCTCTCCCTATCACCCTATGCTCCAGAGCTGACTTCCAGTCCTGCTGCCAGCTAAGTGAGTCCCAGGAAAGCCAGGCACTGGCAGGTATTTGGAATCATTTATTTGTATCTAATCTGCCAATGTGTCCTCCAGCCCAGGGTCCTCAGGAACCAGCCTCTTTTTGTAACTCCAGAGCCCACAATCCAGGCATAGTCTCTAGTTTTTAAAGCTTTTCATCCCAGTAGTGTTCACAGTGCCAGGATGATGCAAGAAAGGAGAGGATGGAGGCAGCATGGCAACAGCAGTCCCTGCAGCTCAGGCTGCCAAAGCGCCCGTCTGTCACCGCGAAGGTTTAACAGCACCTGTGCAAGGCCAACCTGCAACCACTCTAGAGAATGACTCTACATTTCTTGACTCCTCTGTGTTCCTCAATGGCCATTGACTTCACCATTTCAATCTCACCTCTGTACCCACTTTCTCATGACAGTGGAGGAGTGAAGGGGGTGAGCCAGTTTTAATGGTTTGTGCCTGAGGGTCCCAAAACAAAGGGCAAAGAGCCAAAGCAGGTAGTGACTCCTCAACAATCACCAAGACTCCCCAACTTCCCTCTGATGAGACTTGGGGGATCCTTTTAATCCCCAGGACCTATAAGGCAAGGTCAGTGGGAAGTAGAAGTTGAGAAGGCAAAATGCCCTCTGATGACAGCAAGGCTCAGGGATATGCTCTGTCTCCCAAGTACCTCCCCAACTTCTGAGCGGGCTCCTGACTCTCAACAGATCCATTCCATAGCATAAGGCATTGACCCTGTCAAAATATCAACGACCCTGCAAGAGATAAGGCTTTGAGTTTATTTTGGCCATGAGAATAGAGGCAGGGGTAGAAGGTCTCAGAGCAAGGCCAGGAAGAAGGTTAAAGGCCAGAGCCAGGGTGCCTAGGAGAAGGCTGAGCAGAGGCAGACAGACCAAGGACAAGCTCCCTAGCTCGGGTGGCACTTGGTCCCAACCCCAGACAGTGATAAGGCTTTGATTTGATTCCAGGCTTGGCTCTACTCATCTTGCTCTGTGAACTTGGGTTCACTCACCACTCTGGGTGTCTAATATCCCTTTTGCAGGCTGAAACCAAAAATAAACTTATCTGTCTCCCTACAAACTCAAGGATAGCTTTACCAGTTCCCTTGTTAGAGACACGGTTCTGTGATAAATGTAGCAAGACTTTACTCTGTGCCAACCCCTGTTCTAAGCCTTTAACATGCACTCAAGTTATCTTTCAGAAGACTCCAGGGGTCGAAGCTATGCCCACCCCCTCTTGGAGATGATGATTTTGTGGCAACCAGCTCAGGGTGCCCCAGCAGGTGGGCAGCAAAGCCAGGAATAAACCCAGGACATCAAGAGCCCACACCTTAACCATTGCACTCCATGGCCTCTCTGTGTACAGGGGCCTCCAAAGACAGGGCACGGCCAGGCTACCTGCTTCTACGGTTCTGATCCAGCTCATGAGGGCTACAGTGTGCCTGGTGTACCCCCAGTCACAAAACGAGGAGTCTCAAGTGCTGTTTCCAATGGATTTATTATACTGAGACCAAAGTAACCGTATAAATCCATTTTAAGACCACACCTACATAGGGGTTCCACATGCCAGGGTGGGATAGGCATCTGCTGTTATAAAAGATGGCCTTGCTTGATTTTATTTCTGACACCCCGACTTCATTTTAATCCTGCTAGAGACAAGGCTGGTTTTCCTACTAGTGCTGCAGAGGCCTGACACTGCAGGGAGGGATGAAGAGCCCAGAGCCTTTGTTCCCTTTAATTAGGTGTGCTCTCATTGATTGATTGATTGATTGACTTCCGTGAGTTGCAAGAGAGGACAGGCCCCTGCTCCCCAGGTGTGCGGGGCCTGCCACTAGAATTATAACAAGTGCTAAGCAGGCCCAGCACGCCATCCTGGGCCAGCGAGACCTCCACCGGTCCCTATCAAACCTCAAATTGATTCTGAAATTGCTTTGAGGACATAAAGCAGTGAACAATTTGAAACCCGTGTGATTATCCGAATGGCTGTTGCTAGATGACAGGGGCCTCCGTACCTGAGACCATCTGAAGAGGGCACAGCTATGGTTCCAAAACAAAAATGTTCCAGAGCTACTGGGGACCCAAGACTCACACAGGAGTGACTGGCTCTCAGGATGGGGCCCCACACAGGCCTGGAGTGCACCCGCACTGTGGGCAAACTAAAGGCTTGTCCTTGGAAACACTGCCCAGATTGTAACTGGACAATTACACTGTTCGTAATTGACTGAGTATCTGCTGAGCACCCCCAGGTGCTGAGCACTGTGAGAGGCGAGGTGTGCACAGGAAGAGGTGACACTCCTGCCAGGTGCTATGTAACCTGAGTGGAGAGAATATTAACACAGGGAAATGTTAAATAATAATGCTTCATCAGTTGTAATACAGGATATGCTAATGCCCAAACAAGTGGAAATACCCCAAGCTGACAGTATTAGCACACATCATTCCTGTGGCTAAATGCTTCCCCCACCTCTGTCACGTGTGCTCAGAGCTCCTGAGAATCCGGTACAGGCAGAGAAACTGAGGCTTAAGGATCTTAAGTCATTGGCCCAAGGGTGGCATGTACATTAATGGCTAATCCCCAGGAAATAGTAAGAAAGCCAAGGATGGGGTTCTCGGTAGCCCCAGGCCACTGAGGTTTCTGAAAGAGAAACACTCAGACACATTCTGGAGAGAAAAAAGCCAGAGTGTCGTCATGGTTGCAACCCCAAGGTTTTCACAACTAAAAATGTCTGTGAATAAACATCAGTTCCAAAGAGAAATTCAAACTTAATCATAGTCCCTATGCCGGCAACATCTCAAAATCACAATGTAGCAAGAAATTTGTGCAAGGGACAGCCAGCACCTGCTATAGATGCCTAGTGTAATGGGCATGCGGGTGGGCAACCCTCCTCAGCCTGCCTGGTATTCCCAGCCTGCCCCTGACCTCCACCATGGCCCTTAACTTACACCATCCAGGCTCCAGGTCACACAGTTAAAGGGAGTTTGCAGAACACCAGCTACTTCCCAGAGGTAGGGACCTTCTTCTGTTTTGCTACCTTTTCTTTTAATTGTGGTAAACATAAACAACATAAAATCCATAGTTTTAACCATATTTAAGTGTCCAGTTTAGTGACACTAAATACATTCACGGTGTTGTGTGACCATCACCACCACTGGACTTCACAATTTTTTGTATCCCCAGATGGCATGGTGGCTGAGAAATAATAGATATGCAATGAATGTTTGTGGAATTAAAGAACATCCAGTGTTTAGGAGCCTGGTAGTTGTTAGGCTCTGACATAGAATCCCACATAGCTGTGAAACCTCGTAGGTGTGGCCCTTCTTATCCCATGCCAGCCATCTCCCCTGTCCTCTTCCCTTCTGCCAACAGGGCTCAGCAGGGCTCAGTACCTATCCCCAGGCACAGGAAGGAGCAGGCAGGGTCAGAGCCTAGCCACCCCTCCCTAGAAAGATGCCCACTTTTTGTACAGTGCTGATTGCAAAACAAAACACAAAAGCAGGCTCTTTACAGCCCAGCATTAAAAACCAGTGAGAATTAGCCCCAGAGGGAAAATAGGTGGGGTACCTCAAACAGATAATGCCCTTTGCACTGGAACCTCTGAGGCGCACAGGATAAAAATGTGAGCCAGCACTCCACAGAGCAGGCCCAGCAAGCGATGAGTTGCCAACTATCTGCCACCTCCCTACCACCTTCCCTCCACTCTCCCACTCCGCCCTCCTAAGGAATCTCATGCCTGGCACGAGAAACAAATGAGGGGCTTTACTGTGCCTGTAATTGCTCCAAATCCCATTAATTATATGGTAAGCCTCCCACAATAAGCTGGGCTGCCTGCCTCTATGCAAGTTTGACTCGGGGCAGATCCCAGGGCCTCCAGGGCCTCAGTTTCCACCACCGTAAGATGA
This sequence comes from Otolemur garnettii, assembly GCF_000181295.1. Lineage (NCBI taxonomy): Eukaryota > Metazoa > Chordata > Mammalia > Primates > Galagidae > Otolemur > Otolemur garnettii. The sequence goes on along the minus strand of NW_003852407.1, from coordinate 4,743,452 downwards.
AGCTGTGATGAATACCAGCCCAGGCTCTGCAATCTGGACTCTGAGTTTGAAGAGCCAATAGCCTCCTCATATGCCCAAAGGCACAAGACAACTAATTACTTCTCGCTCTGTCACTGTAACCTGTCAAAACGCTGTCTACAAAGACAGCAGGTCAGAATCACAAAACTTTCCCTCCTCACTGAAGAGGACTTGTTCAGGCCAGGGGCTGGTGGGGTCCAGTGCCAACCTGGACTCATGTGGGAGTCCTTCTAACCAGAACGACAACACGGGTCACCATGGTACCTACTGCACAATGCATGTTAACACTACTTCAAATCATACCACCTCTGAGCCCTGCCACCTTCCTCTGCAAGAACAGGGATCTCTTATAAGAGGCAAATGGCTATCCTGGAAGCTGCATGCAGATGACATTTTGGGACATTTGTTTAGGTAGCAGGGACTCCTACTCCTACAATAAATTCTTTTTAAAAGAAATTATCCTCATGAGGTCCTGCTGATCTATCCCTGTTCTACTGTGGTGTTGCATAAAGCAGGAGGTACCCTTAGGACACCAACAACATCATGGCCACACAAGTCCCCATGTCTCATTCAAGGCCATGTACATGCATACACAAGGTTACGGTGTTCAGACAAGGCCATTCTGGTTGGGCTGGGCACTTTCTGGGCCCTAGTTCCCCACTGCAGAGAGAGGGCAGGGCTTCTGGAACTAGGCCAGCCTCTCAGCTCTACCTACCCTCTCCTATTGCTTCTCAAGTGTGGGGGGAGGGTTCTATTGGTCTTTAGGGCAGGACAAGTCTCTGTTGTGCCTATGCCCACCCTTCAGTCATTAAATGCCAATTTTCTCCCCCCACCCCAATAGCCACTGTGACAACTAGCCTCTTGCTCACCCCCCACACATATACACAGACTCATGCGTATGTACGTTGAGTACATTCTGCGTACAGTCTGCGGACAGTCTACATCATGCCCGTGCTGGCCACAGTCCTGCCTTGGTTTACCAACTGGTACCTCAGTTCTTGCCTGCAGGCAGCCCTGACCCCTGACTATTAGACTGGGTTCTCCTTGGCCAGAGTTCCCAATTAGACCAATACTTCTGTAGAACAATAAAAACGAATTGATAGAAAAAGTCAAGTGCTTAGGTGTTGTGGCAATGCCAGCCTTCAATAGGGATCTCTAAATGTTTATGTTCAGTTTCTGCATGAGTGTCACAGTCTGGTAACAAATAATACCAGTGGCCCACCGTGTGAGTGGTACTGTTTGCACTAGTATAGTGGTTCTCAAATTGTGGTCCGAGGTCCTGTGGCATCAGCATCATCTGGGAAGCTGATGGAAATGCACAATCTCGAACCCCCACCCAGACCTTCTAAACTTGACTCTCTGGGATGGAGCCTCATTGTCTGTATCTTACCAAGCCTTCCCTGTGATTCTGGTGCATGCTCACGTTGGAAAACCAACCCTGTAGCCAGTGGTTCTCAACCTTCCTAATGCCGCAACTCTTTAATACAGTTCCTCATGTTGTGGTGACCCCCAACCATAAAATTATTTTCATTGCTACTTCATAACTGTAATTTTGCTACTGTTATGAATTGTAATGTAAATATCTGATAATCAGGATGTATTTTCATTGTTACAAAGGGGTCACGACCCACAGGTTGAGAACCGTTGCATTAAGCAGTCCTTTCCCTCAGGGTGAGGATGGGCTGGGACCCTAGGAGCCATCCCAATGTAAGATCTACCTGAAAATCCTAGGAAGCGTCCAGGCCAGGCCTCAGACCATGTTCCTTACCCTACCCACCCTGGAATTAGAAGATCCCTCTTAGGCTTAGTCACAGGCCTGTGGAGATGAGGGAGGGGGAAAGAAGGTATAAAAATAAAAATCACTAGAACCCCACACTGCTGGGAAAATACTCTTTAATTAGGGCCAGACTCCTAGAGATCACCAAGGGAGGCTTGCCGGAGACCACTAGTCTCCATCAGCATTTTCCCAAGGGCTACATCGAGGTTATGAAATAGGAGGGCCATGGGTGATTTGCATACAATTTGCATATGCCTGCTTGGACTGCACACTCTTCTCCAGTAATTTTCAACAGAATTACGATCTTTTCTTTAAAAACCACTGCTGCCCTAAGGGTTGTCACATATCATTTTTCCTGCTCTCTACTCCTCCTCACTTTTCCTTTCTGGCTAATCCACAACCCTAAGCAGGAAGTGTAAGAAAGGCAGGAAAGGAGAGAAATGGGGACACCATTACCCTAGTCTGTTCTCAGTGTGGCTGTAAGACTGGAGCACCCCACGCAGGTAGGGGTTAACATCTACTCTCTTCCATAGTTATCACAGGAGATAGTGGATCTTATTTCCAAAAATATTGAAAGGATGTAAATTTCAAAATAAAAGATGTTCTTTTTAGGAGAGAAAATATAACCTTATAAAAATCTTACTACATGATGTTGTTTTTCTTTTTTCTTCTCAGACCCAGATCTGAGTCCTGGCTCCACCAATTATACTATAGTAGTTAAACAACTTAAGACTCTGTTGTTCCCCCATGAAATGGGACAGTGAGATCTATTTGCTGGATATGGTAAAAGCTGCAAATGCCAAGTGCCTGGCACATAGCTAGCACCCAAAATCTGATTGCCATTTCTCAGTGTCTTTTTGAAATCACTGTTGTTATTATTACTATTATTGATAGATTTTTTTTTTTTTTTTAGGAGCTTTCATTTCTTGCCACTCCTGAGCACACGAAAACTACTCCTTCTACTTTCTGTTTTCTGGACTGTTCATGCAAGTCTGTATTTTAAAACCAGAAATGTAAGTAGTGAATTCAAACTGAAAAAAAAGAGCTATGTCCAAGACTGCCAAAGAAAGGCCACTGGTGAAACACACAGCCTGTCTGTCTTTCCTGGGCTTGAAAAGGAGAGAGACTTTGTTTCTCTTTTGTGTCTATGTCTCCAAAGGATGACAAGCAGCCTTATTTCAGAATGCCGGAGAGAGGCACAGTCACCCAAGCCCACAGGCCTGGGCAGGCAAACTGCTTTCCTGAGTTTTTGTTCAGGACACATGTGGGGGCACATGTACCGCACAGTCCATGAATTTCTTCTCTCTTCCCTTTCCCTAGCCCACGTCTCTGGGGAGTCCAAGGTGGAAGTACATTCCACTTGGCAACTTGGGCTGGTGACCACAGCATTCTTTTTGTGAGGTGACCTCGTAACCTCACTTCTCTGTATTTTTGGACACACCTCAGTGGCCCCTGGTTGCCTGGTTCCCAGCATTAAAATAAAGTAACTGCTCTCCATGTGACAATTTGTGCACATCTTTGCAGCTGATTTTGGCACTAAATTGTTTCATGTGAAATCTTTACTAATCATGCTCAGATTTATTCAATCAACAATATCAATGGAGGGATTTCTGGCCCCTGCAGGTCGATGCCGTGGTACCTCGAATCACTCTCCACCCTCTCCAGGGAGAAATCAGGATGAGGCATCTCTTCTCCATGTTCTCAACAGCACCAAGTCTTTCCCTAGGCAGTGTATCCCAAGATATAGCAGAGGCCATTCCCTTGCCCTTCTCACCCTCTGCCGTCCCCATAGTGGGAGCCTCTTGGGACTTGTGATCCATTTTATTCATCATCAAATCCCTCAGCACCCAGCACATAGCACCATAGCAGGTGCCTAGTAAATATCTGTCAAATAAGTGAATGGAAAAAAATGAATGAATAAAAGTTGGCCTTTTCTGCCTAAGAGGAAGCCAGAGCCTACCACAGTTCCTTTGAAGTGTGGGCAATTTTGCCTTCCAAGGGACATTTGGTAACCTTTGGAGACATTTTTGATCATCACCAGCTCCGAAACACAGACAGGTTGCAACTGGCATCTAAGGGGTAGAGGCCAGAAACGCTGCTTAACATCCTACATGTTAAGGATGTTAATGCACAGGACAGACTCACTAAATTAGATGAGAAAGTAGAGGTTCAGAGAAGGAAGGTACCTTTCCCAAGAATACAGGTATTCAGTGGCTGGGAAGGCAGTCAAACTGAAATATGTCAGACACCTAATCTGTGGTCTTACTATGTATCTAAGCAGAACCCTAGGAGCAATGCAGATTCTAAAGACAAATATTGGCTGATGGTGAAAAATGCAAAAGTTACTCCATTAAAAATACGCTTTTATTTGGATTTTTCTTCATCAATAAGATACATATCAGTAGACAAAGCAACCTCTTTGGACTAAATATTTCTCCCTAACAAGCCTGCTTTGATTCCTGAAATTCCTCAATTAGTTACTCCTTCAGGTAAAGGCAAGAATGTCTGTACTTTTGTTCTCCTGCCTACTTAGGACATCTGTGACCTGCCACCCGCTTGTCTAGTTTCTATCCATCTCTCAGTGACAGTGTCAGGATGTCCTTATCTGCGAAGTCAGGTCTGACCCTAACCCACTTAGGTAGGAGCTACTACCTGACCTTTGTTTGAACATGGAGCCTTCCCCTGCTCACAGGGCATCCAGGGAGCTCTCAGGCAGTGCCCAGCTCACATGCCTGGGCTTTGGCCACATCCTAAAGACCCTGTCCCTGCCTGGCCTTGCTACCAGCTGGCTGACTTCCCTGCCTGGTTCCCAGCCCATGAGGGTTTCCTTGAGGCAGTCTAGGCAGCTGGCAGACTTATTCACCCCACCCACCCAGCACTGTCCCTCACCCTGAAGTTTGTCAAGCTTCCCTCTGGGTCACCCCACAGCTCTACAGTGAGCCATGTCATCCCCTGGGTCATGGCTCTCTTCTACCCGTCCAGCAAGCATACAGGTGACAATTCATTTACATCATGGTTCAGCACTCACGTGGCTCTTTATATGTATAAGAGAAACAGTAAAGGGCAATGTTTATCAGCATGATCTCAGGAGTCAGACTACCTAGGTTCAAATCTCAGCTCTTCTGCCTTCTAGCTATGAAAATTTCAATGTTCTGTGCCTCATAAAGAACAGAAGTGATAATGGTACTGGCCTCACAGCAATGTGGTGAGGATTAAGAGCTTCACAGAGTGACTGGCACACAGAAAATACTCTGTAGGAGTCAGTACTGGTCATGTCACATGCTCCAAAGAAGCTCAGCTGTCCCCAGGCTTCTGGGACTGGGTCTCAGTCAATCATTCGTTCAGCAGTGTTTTCTGAGAACCTACCATGTGTCCAGCACAATGCTGGTTTGGGCTTAGTTTCTGGACTATGGTGAATAATAAGACAAACTTCCAAGATGCCACAGGGCAGGGATGCTTATTCTGACTCCATCTGAGCCTACTGGACCACAGAGAATGACTCTAGATACAGTTTCTTCCCTTGATTCCTGTTATCATCATCTCATCTAATATTCTCATAGTCGACTGTGGATCCAAGATCTTGTTCATCTGATCCTCTCAGTCCCTCCATACCTTTATAAGTGTGGACCTGAGGCTCAGAGAGGTTCAGCAACTTGTCCAAGATCACACAGCTTCCAGTAAAGTTAGACTTTCTGCTTTGCAAGCCAGCTTTGGCTCCTATGCCTAGCTCTAGCACCATTCACGTGAACAGGACATCCTGGAGTTATGGAGTAGATCCACCCTGTACCCAGCAAAACCCAGAGGCCTTAGGCCTGCAAAAGCAAAGAGAAGCTGCAAAGAAAGAGCCAAGGGCAGGGATTCTCAAGCTTGCCTGGGAATTAGATCATCTGGGGTACTTGGGCCCTATCCACACAAATTAAATCAGAATTGTGGGGTTATGCAGCAGTGTTCTGATGTTCTGCCTGACGTTCCACCTGCAACCACTGCTCTATTTCCCTGCTACTCAAAGTAGGGTCCTTGGCTAGCATCACAGGTCTTGTTAAGAGCCTATTAGCCCTGGCCAGGGAGCTGGATAGAAGTGTAGAATCACAGCCCTGCCCCTTACCTACTGAGTCAGAACCTGCACATTTTCATTACAAACTCCAGGACACAGATCAGAAGAGCTGGTCTTCTAAAGACAGAAGCCCCAGAACACAAGATGTCATCCCTCTTGGGCCTGGCACTCTAGTGGGGGAGATTTCTCTGTGGGTGAGGTTACCAGATTCAGTGGACAGAAATACAAGATGCCCAGCTACATGTGAGTTTCAGATAAATGACAAATAATTTTTTAGCATAGCTATGTTCCATGCAATATGTGAGATATACATTTACTAAACTTCTTTTCATTACTTATCTGAAATTCCAGTGTCTGGTGAAGGAGGAAAGGGCAGGAGAGCCACAGAGGAGACCAGAGGGTGGAGTTGCATATACTGGCCAAGAGCTGCTGGGACTAGTGCACGGGAGGACTGGAGATGGCAGATATGGGCAGCACTGAGTTCCCAGTCAGGCATGAGTCCCAGCAGCCCTTTCCAGAAAGTGCTTTCAGCAAGGTGTCTCCAGCTGAGCTTCCTTGGAGAACAGAGGAGGAAGAGCCCACAGTTGCCCTCTCCCCTTCAAGCCAGCCCACCCCACCCCCCCAGAGACTGCTGACAGCTAGGAGAAGGGTGCAGGTTGCAGGCCACCCAAGGTGCCTGCCTTGACCCTAGCTTTCATTTTTAATGAGCCTTTTTCCAAGGACTTCACAAGCTGGCAGGCAGGCATTGTTTGCAGCCAGCAGGAGAGTCCTGAGCAGGCTGCTAATGGGCATGGTTTCCCTCAGCTCCCCCTCCTCTTGCCTGGGGTCCACATACCCCCTTAGCATGAAAGGAGCTCTCCTTGGAGGGCATGGTGACCGTGGGCATAGCAGTCCTCTTCTGTCATATTTTTGGGCTGTCAAAGCCTACCCTAATCTGCCTGGGGAGTGCCTTTAAGAGTGCCAATTAGAGTTGGGACATAATGTGTGTGATTTCAGAACCCAGCTCAGGCGAGACTCTCAGAACACAACAACTTCTGCATAAAGCAGGTACCTGGGGAGCTGACCTTGAGAGACACACCAGCCACTTGGCAATAGCTGGGATCTTGCTGGGGGTAAATTGCCACACCACTGCTGAATTAGGCTCACACGACTCAGGGAACTTTTGAAAATTCAAAGCCTCACCAGGACACAGGGAAATGACCAAAGGTTCCCTGTGATCTGCTGAGGGATCATGTGTTTGGATTCACAATGGAGCGCAGCTCATTCTCACAGGGACTCAGGATGTCCAAGGTCATCTCGTTTTCTCCTTCTACCCCACCCCCAACCTCCCGTCCCTGCCCTGTTTGAGTGCAAAGGGCACTGGCCTGGTACTCAGTCATCCCAAACATCGCTACTTACTAGCTTCTGGGGATCCCCCAAGAAGCCACCTCCTGCTCTGGGCCTCAGTTCCCTCATTTTAGGCAAAGAGGGAGGTAAGGAGTTAGACTGGAACCTGTATTCAGCCTACACCCCACACTCACAGTAGGAACAGCAGCTCCAAATGCGTATGCTGTGTGTGGACGGATCCACCTCTCCAGGGGGCTACAGAGTTGGACCCCATCCCTACTGTCCAGAGAAATGTCCAGGCTGGGTATACTCAGTGGTCTTGTGCAGCTACAATACTTAAGAGTCTCAGTTAGCTTCATGTCCCCTACCTCTAAGTGCAACTCAGAACGGAAAGAGAGCACTCAGGGAGGCTGAGGGAGGAAGACTGCTGAAGTTCAGCAGTTCGAGACCAGACCCAGCAGGAGAGAGACCCCATCTCTACAAAAAATAGAAAAATTAGCCAAGTGTCATGGTAGGCTCCTGCAAACCCAGATACTCAAAAGGCTGAAACGATTGCTTGAGCCCAGGAGCTTAAGGTTACAGTAACACCACTGAACTTTAGCTGGGGCAACAGAGAAAGACTCTGTCTCAAAAGGGGGGGGGGAGGATTTATAAATCGAGCCTTGGAAAGGCCTATGGATAGAGGATAGACTTTGAGGCCCACTTAACCACTAAAAGCCCCAGTCCAGGTGGTGCCCATAGCTCAGTGGGTAGGGCACCAGCCACATACACCCAGGCTGGCGAGTTTGAACCCAGCCCAGACCAGCTAAAACAACAACTG
>NW_003852407.1:4686452-4735324 GCF_000181295.1 Otolemur garnettii | reverse complement strand
GCTGTGACACCACGGCACTCTACCCAGGGCAATAAAGCTTGAGACCCTGTCTCAAAAAAAAAGGAAGCCCCCAATCCAGCATCTACAATTCCCATGGGCCCCATCCCTCTCGACCTCAGAGATCCATGTCATCAACTCTGCAGCCCTAGAGACCTGGCAGAGAGGCTCCCCAATTCTCCGACCTGGGCCCTGGGTACCACCACCAACCACCAAACGCCCTGCACCTGCTGGGCCTCCAAAGAGTACTACCCCACTCATTGTTTCCCTTCCTTGCAGATGGAGTAGAATTAGAATTTTCAAAAGAAATGTTATTAAAAAATCTTCACAGAAAATAAACAGAGCAAGTTCGGGTTTTTGTATTTTTTAAAGACTATGAAAAGAATAACCCTTCCATGGATGAGTTTGGGAGTAAGAGTTGTCTAAAGTCAGGTCCCAGGTGTCTGAGGAGCCCAAAAGCACAGGCTATGATGACAGTGGGAGGCCACTACAAAATAGTGACAAGTCAAGAGACCTGTTCTCCTTCATGACCTTGAGTAAGTCGCCTCCTAAGGGTAAGAGGAAGAATCTGCTCGGAGTCTCAGTCTCCATCTCTGTGAAGTGGGGACACGTACATCCATCATACATGGTTGCTGAGAGAACCGTGTCAAATAATAAGTGTGAAGCTGTCCAGCATGTAAGAGATGCTCACTCCTCATCTGCTGATTGGATAGGCTCCTCCTACATGGGTGTGGCCATGGCCATGTGCCAAATGTTACACATGGGCACAGTTCATCCCCATGGCCGCCTCCAGTGTTAGCACAGACTGCTGCCACTTACATTTTACAGGCAATGCAAGTCCACCCCAGATCCTGCAGCTACTGAGGGGGTAGGTAGTTCTCCAACAGCAGTGTGTCCCCCAGGGGCTCTCAACCCTGGCCAAAGAGAAGAATTACCTGGGGAGGCTTTGAAACACACAGATCCTGTAGTTCTGGGTGGCCAGGGCATCCGAATTTTTAGACACTCCCAGAGGCAATTCTACTGTGTGGCCTGGGTTGAGACAGCTCACCCTGCTCTCAAGAGGCCTTTCCTAGAAGGTCTTGCCTCCCTCCTCACCCCCTGCCCAGCCCTTTAGCAGTGCCGCACATGTACTCAGGTCTTCCATGTATTCAGGGGAAACTGAGGGTTGAGTGGGCTTGGACCAGGGGAGGGCCAGGTATCTGTCTTCTGCCCTCTGCCATCCCCTACAGATAACAGCAGCACATGTCACTTGCTAAGAAAACAGTCCACACTCTCCTTCTCCCACCAGACTGGTCTGCAACCACTATCCTTACGATTCCACCCTCTCCCTGTCTGCCCAGGGGAAGCATCTGGGCTAGAGGCCCCTGGCATGATCCTTAGGCACCTGGCCTCCTCACTGGCTCCTTCTGCCTTCAATTGCTCTTGGGACTGAATCTAACGTGCATCTAGACCTTGGATTCTCCATCACTTTCATTTGCTCCTGCTATAAAAAAGAATCTCACCCCTGAAGGGGTGTATTCCAGGTGCCAAGAGCATGTGGCCAATGGTTCAGAGCCCTGAAAGAAGCTGGCCTTGCCTCTTGTCACTGCATGCCCAGCTCTGTTGAATGAGGCCCTGCAACCATCAGGGCCCTGTGTGGAAAGGGACAAAGTTGTCCAGAGCAGTCCCCTTCTTCCCAGAGCCAAGGATGCAGGTTCCCAGCCTACTCCCCTCTCCTGGTAGCCAAACCCAAGGATTCTACCTGTTGGGATAGGCTCTGAACCCACAGCCCCTGTAAGCACAGACCTCACTGGCATTTTCTTTTAATAGAAAGAAGATGGACAGAGAGAGACAGAGACAGAAAGATCTTAGCAAACATCAGAGAATAAGATCTGTTTCTCCTATTATAAATTTTCTATCAATTAACAAGTATTCAAGAATAATTCCAGAATGCCTATGTGTGTGTGTGTAACCTTGATTTGTAACCAAGTTCTGTGGGGCACCTACAGGACTGGCAATCGGTATGTGTATGTGAGCTCGCTCACTCGTTTGTTAGAACAAATGTGGAGTATAAAACAGAAGCAAGGCTTCTAGAGCCACACCACCTGGATACAACTCCTACCTCTGCTCCTTTTAGCTATTTGTGCACAATCTTGGGCCAGCAGCTCACCTCATGTGTCTCAGTTTTCCCACCTGTTAAATGGGGTTAATAAAACAGTTCACAGAGGATGGCACCTATGGGTCAAAAGCCAGCCCTGGCCAAAAACTGCAAAAAAAAAAAAAATACTTGATAGATATTAGCTATTATTATGAACTTGGAACTGTGGGGAGTGTTAAATATTCATTCCACAAATTCCTTTTTTTTGGAGACAGAGTCTTACTATGTCACCCTTGGTAGAGTGTTGTGGTGTTGCTGTGGTACTCACAGCAACCTCCAACTCTTGGGCTTAAGCAATTCTCTTGCCTCAGCCTCCCAAGTATCTAGGACTAGCCACAACGCCAGGTTATTTGTGGGTTGCAGTTGTCATTGTTGTTTAGCAGGCCCCAGGCCGGGCTCGAACCCGCCAGCTTTGGTGTATATGGCTGGTGCTACTCACCGAGCTACGGGCACCGAGCCCACAAATTTCTTTTCTGTAGTCCAAAGGGAAGACTCACAGCCCATGCAATAATGTAGGAGATCTCAACATAACATTAAGTGAAAAAGGCAAAGATTATATATGGCATAAGAAGCCTAAAAATAACTATTAAAATATACTTTTCAGGAATAAATATAGATACAATAAAACTAGGTAAAAAGAGAAAAGCAAGGGAATAATAGACATAGGATTAAGGAAGATGGTTACCTCAGGAGGCCCAGGAGAGGGCTGAGGCACGATCTTATGTTTGATATAGGTTTTTGACAAATCTTAGCTTTATTTTGGGTAATGGGCTCTTGGGTGCTTATAACATTAGTAAAAGTAAATAATTAAATACATAATTAAAGAAAAGCAGCCCAGGTATGGGCCCAAAGAATGTCAGCAGCCAAGTAATGTGATTAAATACCAATGGTTCCAACAGAAACAGGTAATAGGTATCTATTACAGGCTAGATCCATTCCAGACTCTGGATGTATGTTAGTGAATAGAATATAGAAAAAAGTCTCCCCACCTTCCTGGACCTCACATCCTCCTATAGGAAGACAGAAGTAAACAAAAGAGAAATGTTGATATATGAGTGTGACAGAGAGAAATGAGAAGATTCGGGAGACAGCAAGAAGATAGGCATAGAAGGCTTCACCGAGAAAGTGACATTCAAGCAAAGTCGTGAAGAAGGGGAAGGGGGGCTGCAGATCTCTGGGGGCCCAGCTTCCAGGAGCTTCTAGGCAGAGGACACTTCCCCTGCAAAGGCCCTTAGGCAAGTGTGCCAGGCACAGGGGGAGGTGAGTGGCTGGAGGGCAGCAGACCTAGGAAGGGGGGTAGAGAGACAGAGCGGAAAAGCCAGGTCCTTTGAGCCCTGCAGGCCACAGTGATGACTTTGCTTTTATTCTGACACATGGGAGGGGGGTTCTGAGCAAAGGAGGAGGCCACCTGACACATCTTAAAGGGTCCTGCTGCCTCCTTCTTGGCCTGGGATGCCAATCAGGAGGCTATTGTAATAATCTAGGAGCGAGGTGACAGCTGCTAGCACCTGAGAGATGACAGTGGAGGAGGTGAGAAGTAGCCAACCCCTGGACATCATTATGACAGGGCTGCTGCTCTCCCAGGGGCCCCCAGTCTGACAGCAAAGACCAGACACGCAATACGAAATCTGCTGTAAACTCTGCATCCGAGGCCAAGTCCAGTGGGCACTTCCGTCTCCTTCCTCTGCCTCCCAAAAGGCACCCTGCCAGTTGCAGGAAGCGTGCTGGCAGCTGCAACCCTGCTCCTCAGACCCTGGCCCCGGCCAGCCACCTCCGCTAAGACCTCCCACTTCTTCCCAAATCCTTGTGCTACCAAGCTGACCAGAACCCTTGGCCATCTGTGCAACCAGAAATGTGGCGATCCTTCCCCTCCCAGGGTCTGCCAGCCCCATGATTCCCTCCAGAGCTCCAATAAGCTCCAATCAGGGTTTCCGTGGTGTCCTTGTCACGGGCCTCAACGTGGCCAGACTGTCAGAGCCCAAGGAGGTTTTAAATCCATGATTCTCTGTGTTGGCTGCCCATGGGGGTTGTGAGGGCAGTCTACTATGCTTTTGTACCCAAGTCCACCCCCAGAGACTATTGTAATAGGCCTGGAGTCCAGCCTGGGAATTGGAATTTCTTCAAAGTTCCCAGGGGATTCAAATATGCCATCCAGGGTAGCCTAACACTACTCAAGTGACCTGGTCTAACTCCTAGTCCCCCTCCACTATGGCTTCCTGCCATGAGCCTCACTCTGACCACTTGTCCCCTCACACCTCTGCAGGGTGTGATCAGTCCTAAGACAAGCTGACTGTGCCAGGCAGGTCAGCAGGGACTATGCAGGGCAGGGCACCTGCCCACCTAACTCACAAGGTGGCCTGAGGCTCAGGGACTTTTACAGGCTGTCCCACAGCTCAGGACCACCTGCTCCTCTGGGCTGCTTCTGGGCCCCCACGTGTTTACCAGGGCTGCACAGGACCCCCTCCCCCACCTCTCCACCCCCACCCTTGCCCCTTTAGGACTAGGACTTGAAGTGCATTTTTATTAGACTTTCCTAGGTGAAAATGGTGCTGGCTAAGGGTGGGGAAACTAGATGGAGTGTGATTTACACTTAGCCTGTGTCCTCACACCTCCCAAGGGCAGCCTGCTCACAGCCACTGCAGAGAGCAGCATCTCCTCGTAAGTGCTCCCACCCCAACCTCCAGAGAGCTGAAGGCCCTTTGGAAAACGGGAAGGGGAAGGTGGACACTGATGTCTGTTACGGTTCTGGCAAAGACGCCACCTGGAGAAATCATTCCCCAGCCCCCTTTCACACCTGATTGGGCTGCGTTTATTGTATCTTCTCTTTGCTCCAAACAGCTCCTTTGATGCATGTCTGCCTCTAAGTTCCATCTCCCAGCCTCAAACAACAGAAGCCAGTTCCCCAGGCTATGCACTTCCTAGGCATCTCCTGCCCTTCTTAGAGCATGCCCTTCATCAGGTTAGTATCCAGAGGACCTAGTTTGCCCATGTCCCTCCTATAGCCCTGAGCAGGACTGCTCAACCTTGGTGCTGACATTTGGGCTTCTTGGTGGGGTGCAGGCCGGGGGAGGCTGTGCAGAGTGTTTAGCAGCATCCTGGCCTCTACTTATGCAATGCTAGTAGCAATTCCCCTCTCCTAGTCTGTGACAACCAAAATTGTCTCCAGACATCACCAAATGTCCCCTGGAGGAGGGTGGGCAAAATCAATGGCTATGAACCACTGTGCTGTAGCAGTACAACCAGAAACCTCTGGAGGGCCAGCACCAGGACAGGGCTTCTCAGAGCTCAGCCGGCAGCCAGCACAGAAAACAAGGCCCCGCATTGAATAACTGTATGCCCTTGGTCAGGAGGCCTAACCTCTTCGGGCTTCAGTGTCATCCTCAAGGCTGGCACTGCACTAAGTACCCTCTGTCACCTTCACGATGTCCCTCTGGGGAGGTACTATCTCTATTTCACAGATAAAGAACTAGAACTGGGAAAAGTTAAGCACCTTGCTCGGAGCATGAAGCCAGAGGCAGTCTCACTCCAGAGCTCATAGTCCTATAGTCCTCCCCACTTGGGTCTTCCCCACAGTGAGCAATAAATTTCTATACCTTTCTCTCTGAAAGGGGCTTGGGCCTGAGACCACCTCTGAAGTGCTTTGTAGTTCTAGGACTTTGCCATTCTTTTGATGTTGTGGCTACAAAATGGATGTTCACTGGGGGTCCTATCCCTTTGTGTCCCCCTTTCCCCTATGCTGCCCCTGGCTCACAAGTTCCTTCATTCCATCATTAAACACACTCCTATCTATGTGCCGAGCCAGGAGCTGAGGGTTCAGCTGTCAACCAGGCACGGAGTTTAACCCTCTAGTGAGGAGGCAAATATTAAACAGCCTGTCAGACGTTTAATTACAACTGAGATGCTATGGTCTGAATGTCTATGTCCCCCAAAACCCTTATGTTGAAATCCTAACTGCCAAGGTGATAGGATTAGGAGGTGGAGCCTTAAAGAGGTAATTGAGTCTGAGGGCAGAGCTTCAGGAATGAGGTCAGTGCCCTTATAAGAAAGACCCCATAGAGCTTCCTTGCCCCTTCCACCATGTGAGCATACAGCCAGAAGGTGCCATCTATGAGAAAGGGGGTTCTCACCAGACACCAAACTTGCCAGAATCTTAACCTTGGACTTTCTGGCCTCCAGAACAGTGAGCAATAAATTTCTATTGTTTATAAGCCACCTAATCTATGGCATTTTGTTACAGCATCCCAAACTGACTAAAGCAAGTAGTAAGTGACACTAAGATGCCATGTAACAGAGAGCCCACCCCAGCCCAGAGGGGCCAGGGAGAAAACAGCCTAGCTGCTCTCTGTTGGTAAGCAAGGGTTAATTTGGCAAAGGTGAGGGCAGCTGCCATCCAGAAAGCAGCATGCATGCCTCCGCTCAGAGGTGGGAAAGAACACTGCTGGTTCCAGAAACCAAAAGGGAAGAGGGTGTAAGAGGAAACTGATTAGGTGAGCAGGACCTCATAGGCCCTGGGAAGAATTTATGTCTATATCCTAAAAGCAAGAGGAGGTAATTAGGGGGTTTAAATTAGGCAGGGATGGGATGTGATGAGCAGATTGGCCATAGTAGCTATTGTGTGCTGTGTGACTTGGGCTGGGCTGGTGACAGAAAATACAGAGACCTGTCAGGCTACCTGCTGGGGCAGGGGAGTTCTGGACCAAATGGTGACAACTCAGGAATAGAGAGTAGCAGTGGATCCAGGGACATTTAACTTGTAGAGCAGACAAAGCCACTATGGTTGTGAGGGAAGAGTGCAAGGCTGAAGCTGGGCTGGCAGATGGAGTGGGCAGAGGTGCTGTTCACAGGACAGGCTGGTTCCCAGGGCTGTGGGGACTTCGTTGGGAGCTCCTTGTAAGCTCGTTGAGTTTAAAGGCTGCTGTGCATGATAACACTGGATTGAATGACTGCTGATCTACTAACTGATGAATTGATAAGTAATAAATCCTGAGACCCTTTTCTAGGGTGACACTCACAGTGAGGCCTCTGATCAACTCAGACACACCCTGGATTTAGGTACAGATAGACAACAAAGGCAGCACACCACGTGCAGCAGCAAAGCCCTGGGGGAAGAGCCTCCGTAATGAAAACGTAAGTTATTGTTACTATTACCTTATCAGATCTGACAAGATCACAGTCAAAGGTGGGGCCGCAGCAGCTGGTAATAGGATATAAATGGGCTCTCGGGTGCCAGTTGGCTGCTGCATTGATTCTTACTCACTCAGAAGCTAAATCATGGGGCTAATGTGAAACATGTGTGAAATATCCCTTTTTCATGCACTAGCAGTGAAAGGGCTTCACAAATCTGTAGCCAGTTGCATGTACTTTTAAGTGATGAGAATGTGCACATGGGTGTCACTTTGTCAGCACTTACAGGCCGGCCTCACCAAAGCTTGGGTTTCACACTGAAGGAAGCACTCCAGCCACCTAGGAAGCACCAGCAAGGCCCTGAGTTGGAAAAGTGACACGATTTACCATGCAGGGCCTGAAGAGTTAAACCCTGAACTTAAACACCATCTAGTTGCTTCTGGAACCACAGAACACCAGAATGGCAAAAGACCTCAAGTCACACAGCTCACCTTCGTGACAGGTAAGGGAAGGAACTTGTAGGGGTCACCCAGTTCATCAGCTGAGGATCTGGGACAGGAATCCACATCCTCTGACTAGTCTAGGCCACTGCCACTTCTACCACTGGACTGAGGACCCAAACCACAGCATGAAACAACGGTGAAGACTATTTCTGACAGCCCAAGTAGGCAGGATACTGCATCTCAGCCAGAAACTTGGCCAAGATGCTGGGGGATAGAGCATGGGAATCTGGGAACAAAGTCTCGTTCACTTATCTGAACACTTTGCCACTCTGCCTACTTTTAAAAAAGATTTCAGGTAGTCTACAATTAAAGACACACACAACAGAATAGTTCAAACTGACATCAGAGCACAGAATTAGTCTTAATAGCAAAAAACTGGCAACAACCCCAAGTGTTCCTCCATAGGGGACTGGTTAAATAAACTCTGTACATGCACATCCAGAAGAACATTACACAGCTATTAAAAAGGAAAAAGTACTCCATGTACTAATATGGAGAGGTGTCCAAGATATAACGTTAGGGAAATTTTTTAAAATCAGTAGAAAATATACAGTAGGCTATGTTTTATACGGTAAAATGGAAAATGAAGACTATATATTTGAGTTTCTGTTTTAGCATGAAGAAAATCTGGGGAATAACCCAAAAAGTAGTATCACTGGTTCCCTATGGGGGTGACAAGGGAAGTGATGAAATGGGAAAGGGCAGAGATAAGAGGGAGAAATTCTGGTGTATCTCCTTGTACAGTAGTTTAATTTTCAAACCATATAAATGTTTTACCTAATTGAAAGTGCTAATTCAATTAAACACAACAGGAAATAAGAGATTATTTCAGGTGCAAGAGCCAAAATTTTTTCCTTTCTGCCTTCTCACAGAAACAGATGCTAATAGCGCTGTGCCCAGGATTCCACCTCCCATCAGCCTACATAGAGGAGGGCAAGTCACCAGCCTCTGACCGTGAGGGAGGCTGGGAGCAGCATGTAGGCAGAGCCAGGTCTGCCAGGCGCCTGCTCAGGTCGGCCTTGGTGGCCGGACCTTCCTGCCTCTTTGCCAAAAGAATCAGGGAGGCAGAATGGCCTGGGACCTGCACTGGGCCAGCTCTGCTCCTGGCCTGCTCTTCTGTGGAGGGCTGTGCCCACCTCTGCTCCCTGACCCCCTGAGGTGAGCCGTTATACCAGCTTCTGACACTGTGGTTCCAGGCCCACCTGCCCAGCACATGCTGACCCCCAGCCCCATCCCAGCCTCCCATGGCCTTTCTTACTGAATTCTGGTCTCCCACCCCAAATTTGGCCTTGGTGCCAAAGTTCTGGGGAGAAGATTCCCTGAGAGGTGAGAGAGGGTTCTTCAGCTGGGGAAGGAGGCGGATGCCCTGTGGACGTTCTCTTCCCCTCCCTCTGCCTCTATTCTGACCCCTCCCAGAGGAGGAGAAGGGCAGCCAAACAGCAAATCAATTAAAATTTACTGCTACCACCCAGATGTCCATCAGTGAGGTTAAATAAATGCCATCCTATTAATGAGTTATATCCACATTATAAAAAAAAACATGTTATAGAGAATTAGAGACATATATATGAGCCTTTTTTCAAAGATAAAGTAAAAACACTTTATTGCAGGCACAATATTTATTATAGCTTGATCCAACTGTCATTTAATATGGATATATTTTTGTTTTCTCTAACAGTATAGATATAAACTGTGACAGGGATAGACATAACAATTCCTTAAATTGTGGACAGTGGTGATCTTTGGGGAGGGGGATGTCACAAGTTCTTTCACTCAGTTAAATGCTTCTGTGTTATTTTCCTTTGTTTCTTATGTGGAGTAGTTTTTTGTTTGTTTTGTTTTTGTAACTGAACAAAGATCTTTCTAATTTACTACATAGTACCATTCACCCGGTTGCACTGACCCCAATGGTGTCTTAACTGAAGTCAGAGGCACAGGGGAGGAACTCCCCTCCAATCCTGCCCATCCTTCAGACAGGACCCCCAGGTCCAGAGGGGTCTGGTGACTTCCCTGCTTGGTGTAGCTCAGGGAGTCAGCCATAAAGCTGGGCTGGGGGTTCCTATGTCCCAACTCACAGCCTTGGGCTCTTCCCACCATACCACATGGCCTTGAAACCAGTGCACATTTTTGAGGAGTTCTTTATGAGCTGGGTAGAGAACATATAAGGGAAATATTGGCCAAAAAAATTAGATTTGGCATTCCAGGACTCATTACTGGGCTGCCAGGTCAATACCGCCACTTCCTAAAAGTCAGCCATTGACTGACGGAAGATTCCAGACAATGGCTCACTTAAAGATGAACCATTAACTGTAAATCAAAGCCCAGAGTGAGTGCTGAGTTACAAACTAATTAGAATAAGTGGGTTAATGGATGGCTGGTCTCAGTGCCAGTGGCCACCTGACTGTTATCCACCACGGCTAGGAGAAGATATACTCTTGGAGTCATAAAAGCAATGCAGGGTCAGGGGAGGCTTCTTTAAAAAGTATCTCTCTAATATAAAAATAATCACCACTGTCTCCCCCAAAAGACGGCACGCACATGGATCCATTATCCAGCATTATTAAATTTTTTGTTCCACCTGGGCTCAGAAGGCCTGGCTGCTAGTCAGAAGGATGGTGGCCTCTTGCATTGGTCACCACTGTACAAGGGAGGAAGGCTTTCACTTGTCATCCTGTGGGATCCCTGTGTCTTGACACAGGTACATTTTAGCCTTCTTTTCTTGTGTCTGCAGAAGTGGTTTGGTAACTTGCTCAGGGGCACACAGTGCAGTCTGAGAGGTAGACTCGGTGCAGGTTCTGCTGGCCTGGCCCCTGTAATTCCCTCTCGCCACACTCTGCTGCATGCTATGGGGGCCAGAAGCGCAGGCAATCCACCCTGGGAAAATAAAACACCCAAAAGGGACAACCCAAGCCAGTCCAGAGCTGGTGCTAATGTGTCTCCCAGACCACCTGCACCACTGTGGGAATGTATTTTGCCACTCTCAGCTATACGGCTTGTGTTTGTGGGTTTGCATATATGAACACACGTGTACACATCTCTTTAATGTTCGACTCTTTTTTTTTTTACTCCTTGACATGTTCTCACATACATTGCCTATTAAACTTCCTTCATGGTTAAATGGTATCACCAGAACAGGTGATCTAAATAATTATTCTCATTTAACAGATGAGGAAACTGAGGCTCAAGGCAACTTATCCCATGTCTCTCAGTGGCAGAGGGGGAAAGGATGAAAACCAAGAATTGTTGGGGGCCCACTGAGAGCAAGGCTCTCTGGATCATCTTATCTTGTCCCCACAACAATCCCCAGAGGGAGATGTGGTTACCCCAGTTTACACAGTCCTCAAACACTGCATCTCAGTAAGACGACATCACCATCCCCAAGTGGCAGAGCCAGAACTCCACCCACATCAGGCTCTCTGACCCCAGTGCAGAGGCAGTGAGGTTGCTGTGCAAGTCCACGGTGGGGGCCAACTTTGTGCCAGACACTGAGTAAGTCCTTTCTCAAAATATCAATACTAACAATAGCTTACACCCCTTAAGGACAGGGCATGTGTCGGCATGTCTATAAATCCTGATGTGGCCCAGAGCAGGGCACCTAGGCACTGGCACACCTTTTTGAAGTATCCACCACAGCACTGTCCTTTCCTAGGGCCTTCTCTTTCATTTCTGCTGCACAAATTACAGGGCAGAGTGGACTCTTAGGTAACAAGTGCCCTTGACTGGTATTCACATTCCAAGTAACTCCATGCATACCCAGTAGGAGGGTCAGGGACCCCAGCCAGCTCTCTGCACCCAAGACACTGAGCCAGCTTCGGCTGTGCCTCCGTCCCTTCCCTCCACCTAGGCATCCACTGCCCACCTGGCCAATGCTCCATGGGTTTATCGGCTCTCACTGCCCTTAGGAGTGATCTGATGAAGATAAACATTTCCCATGAAGGACTGGGTGTCTCTGAGTCATATCTGTTGCTTTGTCTCAGTGGTTTACACTTTTTTTTTTTTTAACTTAAAAGAGAGGGCAGGAGTGAATGAGTGTGGGCAGAATGAGTAATCCCCGCCTTTCTGGGCATTGGTGGGAAGAAAGAAACAGGATGGAGAAAGAACGGAGGAGAAGATGAGAGTGGCCGCAAGGGCCAGGCAGAGGAACATCAACCCGAGTTCCGGATAGGGAGGACTTGGGCCCCCGCAGCACATAACACCACAATCCAAACAAGGTTTATATGCTCAGCTGCAGGATGTGGGCGTGTGGAGGTGAAGGCAAGGGAAGGGTTCCAACTGACGGACCCATAACCAACAAAGGAATCTCCCGTCTAAATCTTCTCCAGGCACCCAGGTCAAGGACCACCTCCTCTAGATGGCCGTCATATACCCCAGCCAAGAGCCATCCCCCTCTCCTCTGGAACCTGCACTGTTCACTTATCCCTAGGCTGGACGGCGTCGCTGGTCTCCATCACTGTTTATTTGTATTGCTTCCCCAATTTCACCATGACCTCCCCAAGGGCAGAGAACTTGTCCCACCACCACTGTCTCAGACTACAACCTATGGACAAAGCCACACTGCCCGAGCTTCCAGGAAACGTCTGGTGGACCAAAGTTTCAGAAAATGGCACCAAATAATCACACAACTCATTCTTTGGTTTTGGGCTTTCACATTCTCATAAGGTAGATGGCAAGTGATGTAAAGCTCATCTTACAGACAGAAAAACTGAGGCTCAGAAAAATTTGAATGATTGCCTAGTACCTAATTAGTAAACAAAAATAGCTCTGGAACCCAGGCTTCTGACCTTACTCTGATGTTCCCTGGGAAGACCTGGAAGTTTCTACCTCCTTTGAAGTACATTACAAATCATTTGGGGGAACACTGCATTGCTACACTTTTGCCCCCTCCAAGATGCACAGTGTATTAGCACAACCAAGGCTCTGACGCAATCTCTTTGGCCTTGCTCAATACAGCCTTCCCCAGACTTACCTTACCCTGAAACCACTTTGCATGTGACCTCTACAGTATTCTGTTCTGGGGACATGTTCTTTCCTACTGTTACTTTCCTAATGGCTAACCCACACTCCCAGTGTGGGTTATTGGAAATAGAAAAGTTTAAGCTAGATGAACAAAGCCCTTAAGGGTGAAATTGCAGAGCCCAGCCAGCTAATAAGGATACTTCTTCTCTTTCTTTCTTTTTTTTTTATCACTGAAGTATTCAAATACACACAAAATGTGTATGGTTTTTTCTATCTTTTCCAAATTCTTTTACAGAAAATCCCAGACATCTTATCATAGTGTCTGTAAATACATCAGCATATAATATTGCTACATGATACACCCTAAAACCCTAACACTAACTCCTTTATATCTAACACCCAGCCTGTGTTTAATTTCCCTGACTCTCTCAAACATGTCCTGCTACAGTAGGTCAGCTCAAATAAGGATTCAAATAAGACCCATTTGGTTGGTGTGTTTCTTAAGACTCTCTTAATCTGCAACAAACCTCCTTCCCCAACTCAACATCATTCATGTTGAAGAAATTAGGTCATTTGTCTGGATTCCTTTGGGGGTGGCCTTGTATGGAGTGGTAGTTATACATAAGGCTTGACCAAGGATAGCTTCAGCTCTGTGATCAGAAGACACCATGGTTGGTGCACATCCTTTCTTTCATGTGACATCTTGGTTATCCAAATTTTAGTGAAGCTAATACTGACTCATGGGTTTAGATGGTGGGAGACGTATTTTTGAGCAACTGGGTCTTCCTTTTGCCTCTAAAGTTATATCACTTTCTTGAATTTGGTTCTAAATACATCTTTAACCTAGGATTTGCTCATTTTCTGCTATCTTATGGAAAGCTCTCTGCTACCATCCAGTTCCAAAATTCTATCAGTCTATCCTTACCCAGCCTGTCTCTGGGTGACCTTATGCCTTTCCTTTCCTGTTTGTTTTTAAAAAGGGGATTATTATATTTCCAGACAGACTGAGGTCCCTGTCTTCCCTGCAGGCTGGGCCCTACCAGTGAATCCATGGGCCTAGCTCTAGTACTAGGGTCTCAGCAGTCCCAGAATCCCTCCACCCAGCTCTCAGGAGACAAGTCAGAATCTCAAGGAGAACAACAACACATAGTTGAACATGATAAATATGCATCCAAATTTTTTAAAAACCAAATTACACAAATCAAGCTTATTCTGAGAGGTTCATTTTACCAGGGGTCTTTAGTGCTCCAATCAGCATAATTAAAGAGTAAGATCTCTCTAGAACTGATTGTGGTTTTCACATTTTTTTATCACCCAAGGACCATTTCAGCAAGATGATTTTAAGCTAATAAGGACCCCTAAATTAGAAACTAATTAAGGAGATGGAAAATACAAATGTATTTGTTTTTAGTCAGGCACTATTTTTATCAGAAGAATCAGGAAAAATTAAAATTGTTAAATACCCATATGAAGGTTGTCAGTCAAGGACAATGTGGCTTTCTGCCTCTACCTGCTGCAAGATTTAAGAGAATATATCAGAGGCAGTTTCCTGTAGGCCCCCAGGAAGCAATAAAGAAACTTAATTTTAAAGAACAGAATTTACACACTGCTAGACTTGGTGAGGAAAGGGTGTTGCCATAATACTCTCAAATCATTGGTAGGTAAGGTCTATAGTGCCTTTGACTTTTAAAGCATGTGCGCCTGCCAATAGGATTAAACCATCACAGTACACGTTTTCATGCTTGTTTAATAGGAGAGAACATTAAGCCCTGTAGAACCTAAGATCTGCACCAGGTCATACAGCAAACGAGAAAAAGCCAGGTCTACAACAGTACCCCAAAGTGCTTGAGTTTGTGACACCTCCCACCACTACTGCCCCCTTTTGAAATAGATGCTAAGTCACAGTGATGCTGGTTTGAAGGACTCCTTTAGGATTCGTGACAGCCTTGAGAGCTCAGGCCCCAGGAGAGGCAGCAGGAAACAGAAGCCGGCTGGTGGGGGTAAGGGTTCCCTGGTCTAGAAAGGCAGCAATGCCAGTGACCCAAATACCGCTGCGGTGAGCATCAAAGGCCTATTAACCCAACCACACAGAATCAGATGTGGACTTAACCTTGAAAACACTGTTTCAGTGCCCAGGCCTGGAGAATTTCCATTTGTCCTGCTGACTCTGCCCTGATTCTAGTGCAGCTTAAGCCCAATTACTCTTCATGTCACCTCCCTGCACTTCCTGCTCCTGCTCCTTCTATGCAAGGCCCAGAGGACGTGGGATCTGCCTGGAGCCCTCCTTCCCCATCAGAAAATCCTCACCAAACCCAAGCCAAGGAGATGAGAAGCACCTATGGTACTTCCTTAGACCCATGGCCTTGCTCCCCTGAGTCCCAGGAAGGATGGGTTATAAATTTTCTTAATAACCCAGGTGGAGCCCAATCTCAGAGCACTGGCTAGGTACCCCACACAATAGGCTGAGAGAAAATAAAGATGTCATCTCCCACTGCCATGACACCCGGTCCTTGTCCTCTTCCAGAGTGGAACAGGCAGTAAGGGATTAATTCAGAGGAGCTCACTCTAGAAGTTGGAGCTCCCAGTGAGAGCTCCTAGTGCTCCTCATGGGAACACCTAGCTGAACCTGGTGGCAGCAGCACCTGCTCTGAGAGGCCAAGAGAAGGGGCACCTTTAAACCAAAGCTGCAGCCTCAACCCAGCTTCCGGACCAGAAAAAAATCCCAGGCAGGGAATTAAGAGTCTCAATAACATTTGAAAACTATACAAAGAACTTTAACATACATTCTCTCATTTGAGGCTCAGAAAACCCCCAGAAGGTAGGAATTATTTAACTCATTCTTTAGATGGGGCTGGGCATAGAGGAACTTGACCTTGTGAAGTGCCAACCCTGTGCTAGATCCATGTGTCAGGATGCTACGTTAATAAGTGCATGTAGCAGTTACTGCTTTCTGCTGTTGTTGGGGGCAAGTGGTTAGAGGAGCCATTCACAGAATAATAAAATGTGTTCTCCCACCACCCCTGGAAAGAGCAGCCATGTTTTGTGACAATGAGATTTGTACTCCATACCCTAGGGGAGTTATCTGGATTTTTCTTTCTGGAAAAAGAAAGGGGATATGGTTAGGTAGGCATGGGCCTTTGCTTCACAGGCTGGGAGACAGGACAGAGAGGGAGGAAGGACACGTGGCTTTCAGAGGAGGATCCCAGATTTGGATCTCAAGACAGGTAGATGATTGAGGCACTGGAGTGGCTGGCAAGCCTCCCACTGCAACATAGTGCCTGCATGCTGTTGGTGTCCTAGAAATGGCAGAGCTGAGCTGGCACAAGTGCACAAGATGACTGTAAGGACCTGCATCCTCCAAAAGACCATGAGAATCTGGATAAGGACAGGCCAGAGGCCGTTGTCATCACCAAGGGCTGAGGTCTAGGCCCCTCCCATTCCCATTTCCCTGATTCCCAAAGCACCCCTCCCCCATTCTCATGGCAGGAAAGGGTGGAGACTGAAGTCCAGAAATGCCAACTAGAAAACTTTGCCAAATTTAGATAGTAGGAGAATTCAAACTTGTTTTCATTTGATTTAGGAAAATAAAAATAATTATTTCTTGACATAGAGTATCCCAGAGCAATAACTCGTTATTTTATTTCATCCTCATAGCTACCCAGCAAGATGGAAATCACTAGTTCCACTTTCAACAAAGTTTCTGAGACTCAGGAAGCTTCAGGAATGGTTTGAAGTCAGTCCCAGAACCAGCAAGTGGCACAGACACGAACCCAGTTGGTGAGACCCAGAGCCAGAACTGGTTCTGGAGAGCACAAGTCACCATCTAGAAAAGTGACGCAGATATCTCTTATTTTTCAAGTAAACTCCCCCTGGGATTCATTAAAGACATTTTATAAGAAGGGAAGAGAACAGTAAATCCTGGTATCTAGGACACCTCTGGCCCCTGGGTGCTCCTTGGCAAGAAATTCCAGATTCTAGACCTGTGCTGTCCAATACAGTAGCCACTGGTCGCATGTGGCTATGGATCAGGTGAATGAAGCTAGTTCCAAACTGAGATGTGCTATAAGTGTAAAATGTACTCTAGACTTCAAAGACTTTGTATGAAAAAAATGAATGTAAAATATCTCATTCATAATTTTTTTAATTGAAAAGTAAATTTATTTCAGGTTAATGTGTGGGTGTACAAATAACCAGGATAAAATATTTGATTGTGTTAAGTAGAATCTCTCTTGTGGTTATATCTCACACTCAAAAGGTGTGCCAAACATCCCCACAACAAGCCCCTTTATAATTTTTATACTGATTACATGTTGAAATAACATTTTAGACAAACTGAATTAAATGAAATACATTATTAAAGTTAATTTTACTTACTTATTGTTATTTCTTATAACAATGCTAGTGGCTACTAGCAAATTTGAAATAATGTGTGTGGCTTGCACCTGGGTAGCCCCACTCCAGATCACAAATCTCACCCTGGTTTCTACACACCCCTCATCCGGCCCCCGCTCCTAAGAACTATGTTAAAAGTCAAGGAAGCTGAGTTGTCAAGACTCCCCAAGCATTCTGAGAATGTCCTCTGTTCTCAGCACTTCTCTAAATTCCTGCACCTACCCTCCTGCCTCTGGATCTGGCTCTGTGCTCAGCAACTGCCCAAGCACTCAAGTATAGCCACCATTTCCAAGTGGTGGGATCTACCAGAAACCACATTTTCTGTGGTCTGAGGAATTCTGATAACCAGGTTTTATTTTTTTTTTTAACTTTATTTGCCCTGATCACATTTAACACTAAGATTTTCTTTTTTTAATTTTCTTTGAGACAAAGTCTCACTGTATTGCCCTCAGTAAAGTGCCTTGGCATCATAGCTCACAGCAACCTCAAACTCTTAGGCTTAAGTGATTCTCCTGCCTCAGCCTCCCAAGTAGCTGGGACTACAGGCACCTGCCACACAGCCAGCTATTTTTTGGTTGAAGTTGTCATTGTTGTTTAGCTGGCCCTAGCTGGGTTCGAACCTGCTAGCCTCGGTGTACATGGCTGGTGCTGTAACCACTATGCTACAGGTGCCAAGCTGATAACCAGGTTTTCAAAGCCCAGGCCTCCAACCCTATTAGCAACTGGGAGCTGGGAAGCATTTTCCCAGGCTTCCCCCATACCCAGCCACACCAGATGGTGAGCTCCTCCCAGAGCAGAACAATGGAAACAAACTCAACGTATTGATCACTTATTACCGGCCACCCGCTATGCTAAGTGTTTTATATGTTTTCCTTTATTTAATTCTCTCCACTCATCTATAAGTGAAAAAGTACTGTCCCCATTTTGAAGACAGGAACCTGAGCCTCCCAGAGGCCTGGACCTGTCTCCATATCCCCGCTTTTTCCTCTGCCCCAGACTCCTTCCCTGGAAGCAGACCAATTCTCTGAATTTCTGGCACCAAGCACAGTTCCTGGTACATAAAAGATACTCATTAAATATTGGTAAAATAGGCAAAAAACCCTCTGACAGACCCTGCCCTTGGCCCTTTCTGGCCTTGGCCAAGAGGCACACCTTACTCTCCTGGAGCCATACACTTGATGAAAGTTCTCACGCACTCATCTGCAGGGCCTGACCTTTTCTGCCCCTGCCCACTCTCTTCTCATCACCTCCCACCACAATACCCTCAGAGGTCACCCCTGCCCAAGTCCTTAGCCAAGTCCGAGATGTACAGATCACCTGCCCCACTGAGGGGTGGTGCCTCAGGGTTATATTTAACTCCAGGCACCTATGGAGCTGCCAGCTCCCCCTAGCAAAGCCCCTCCAGGCATAGCCAGTCCCCTTCTATTCCATGCTGGGGTCCCTGGAGCTCAAGTTCCATTTCTCCAGTCCCGGGCCCAGCTGGTGCCTGTGTCTGAGCCACGTCCTGGAGCTGGGCTCAGCTTTCTGGATTCCTTCTTATTCTTTCCGCCTGATTTAGAACAAGGCCACCCAGAAGTCCTCATGCTTTTCCCCTCCCTATTCCTCAGCTCTGACCCTGGGGACCCTGATACTGGACTGTACTGAAATAAAACTTGCCACACCCTCTCGGGCCTCCTTCCCCAGGCCACTGGTCCTTCTCTTCTTGCCCTGGTCAGTTTCCCAAGATCCCAAGCTATTTTTGCTTCCACTCCAGCCAGCTGTTTTCCCCATGGTGGAAGTTGCCAGGCTGGTACCCTGTAGGATACACACAGCAAAGACAGAGCAGCAGGAGCAGACTTCACCATTGGAGCAGAGCTCACCTTTGCCTTCTAGGCCCTACAGACCTGCTCGGTGCCTCCTGCCTTAGCTGACTTCCTCAGATCAACTGCCAGGCTCCAGGTGTCTACCAGGTATACCCCGACCCTCATCCTCGCCAGATCCCTACTCAGGACCTCCCCAGCCACCTTTGATCATCTGCTACTTGCCTTGGCACCCTTGAAAGATGAGGAGCCATAAAGCCTCTTTCCCTTTTTTCACAAGAAACACGGACCCATCACCACACTCTGCCATGGGAGACATCCCAGCCAAGCCCGAGGGCCTCCCCACCAGTGAGGTCTGCAGGTCTGTTCTGCATGCACCACAGACAGGGTGGAGCTCCTTTGCTTCTCACTGCCTCTGTTTCTCCACTGGCATGAACTCCCTGTTTCCCAAGGAAGTGGATGGAGAATAATGACTTCCTGATTTGTTACTCTGAATTCCTCCAATAAGACATGCTACATCTATGAGGGCATCAGGCCTTCCCATAAGGCATAGGAAGTGAACGTATCTGATGCTCAATCTTCTGGTGCTTGGCTCCAGTAAGCACATGGGGTAGAAACTAATAACTATAAAGCATCCATCTATCATCTTATCAGGCCTGACTGTGCTTTGTTTGCATAGTTATCTTCCCAAGGGCTGACATTTTATATCTACTACAGGCTGATATATTCTCCTACCTGCCATATCACTCATAAAGGGTAGACGAGACTCAGGTCCATTACCTGTCATTACACCATGTACATGTCGCCGGGGGCCAAAGCATCGATTCTTCTTGAATCTCCCCAGCAGTGCAGCCCCTGACTCTGAGGCTCCAGGTCCAGTAGGCTGTGGACTGTGTTCCCTCCTCAGACCCTGGGCAGCCTCCACGCCATCCGTTTTTGCTCTTCTGGCTGACCCCCTCCTCAGAGATGGTAACACCTGCTGAGCTGCCAGCTGCTTCAGAGGGGACCTGCAGGAAGAACAGAGGCCCCATCACTGACCAGGGCCAACAGCACACGTCCAGGTCTTAACTGTTCTTGAATGCCCTCACCGTCCTCATCTTGTTCTTTATTATTAGGTCCTGCAATTCCTGGTGACTACCAACTCAATGTCATCCAGGTTTTCCACTGGAAGCATGCTACCCACTAACCCTGCCCCAAGCCTCAACACAAACACACACACATGCACACACATGCACACACACACACATACACACACGCACTCTTCATTCCTGTTTTCTTACCTCTGCATATTTCATGCTGCCCGAGTGTTTTTTTTCCTTTCTTTTTTTTTTTTTTTAAGACAGAGTCTCACTCTGTCACCCTCAGTAGAGTGCTGTGGCGTCACAGCTCACAGCAACCTCCAATTCTTGGCCTTAAGCAATTCTCCTGCCTCAGCCTCCCAAGTAGCTGGGACTACAGGTGCCTGCCACAATGCCCAGCTATTTTTTGTTGCAGTTGCCACTGCTATTTTAGCTGACCAGGGCCGAGTTCAAACCCAACACCCTCGGTATATGGGGCCGGCGCCCTACCCCCTAAGCCACAGGCACCGCCCTACCTCTGCATATTTAATTTTATCTGCTTTAATTAAAAGCTCCACCTTCCGATCCTACACTCAAATCCTAGCCATCATTCAGTGCTTTGCTCTGACCCACCAACAGGACCCCAGAGCTGTTCCACTGCCCTAGGAAAGGAGAACCAGGTGCTCTCCTCCACTAATGGGCGAGTCCATGTGACTGTGGAACATCCCTCAGCTATTCTAGCCCAGGCCCCCAAGGGGGCTCCAGGAAAGACACCCCACCTGTGGCTAATGATGAGCATCTCTCCAAAGCCCTTCATCTCAGAGTGAGGGACAAGAGTGGAGATGCCAGACCCCCAGGTGACAGAGACATTGGCCCCACGGAGCCCCTGTACTTCATGATTGTGGTTCCCACCATGTTGGGAGGGGTTAAAGGGCTTCCAGCCAAAGCAGCCCTGCACCCCGACAAGGCGTGGCTGCCAGCCTCTGAGGTGGAAGGGCAGGCTCCTACTGCCACACACTCTGACCCTGAACTCTGCCTTGACCTTGGGCTCTTCCAAGCCTCAGTGGAACTACTGCTGAGAAGGGGCTGTAGCAGATGGAGATCTTCCACCAAGGTACTCAGCACCACAGCCAAGAGGAAGCCTCAGGGACAGGAATGAAGGTGACAAAGAAGAGAGGGACAGGGAGGCTCCTCTCTCCTGGCCTGCATAGATTTTGTGAGCATGATGATGATAATATCTCACATGCCACCTATATATTGATTTATACCCTTCACGTGGCTCTCGCATCCCCAGACCTATCTGGACTCTCAGTAGCTCTGTGAAAGAGTGTTTTAAAGAAGAGGCAACAAAGCACAGAGAGGTTGAGATGCTTGCTAAATGTCACACAGTGAGTGAGTGAAAGAGTCAAGACTATAATTCCCGATTCCCAATTACCATTCTTTCTAGCAAGCTCCCTGGCCCTAGGTTAATGTCATTTTCCTTCCAAGTCACCCCAGGAGTGAGGGATGAGTAAGACAGATGTGAAGGGGATGGGGAACAGTGGCCAGTTTGCCCCACTATGAGGGGATGGGAAGGAAAGGAGAACAGTCACTGTTGCTGCTTCCCTGATAGGAGGGTCTAGGAGGAAAAAAAAGAGAGAATAGAGTGATAAATACAGAAGACAGGGAGGCTCCTGGTTAACAGGAGCAGCTCAGGCACAAAGGAAATTGACTGTGATAAACAACCACAGCTCTGAGGAGGCTGGGCTGACCTTGAGCCTCTCAGGCGACCTGGTCCTCTACTGCTCAGGCCTCTGAGGCACTTCTGTGCAAGGCAACACCAGCGGTTAGATACCCCTTTGAAAAAACAAGCAATTATAACTAATATTATTATCTTCAAAAGGCACACACACATTTCATATACTTTTATATATGTGATATATTCTTTAAGAATGAACCCCCACACACAAAAGTCTGCCTACA
Source organism: Otolemur garnettii (assembly GCF_000181295.1). Taxonomy (NCBI): domain Eukaryota; kingdom Metazoa; phylum Chordata; class Mammalia; order Primates; family Galagidae; genus Otolemur; species Otolemur garnettii. The sequence continues at coordinate 4,713,396 of NW_003852407.1, read as the reverse complement.
TGAGGAAAGATCTCAGCTACTCCTGAGTAATGAGATTCTCCATCTGATTCCAGAACAGCTCTGCTTCCACTGACAGAGAAGAGCTCACAGCCCAGGACATTCCTACCTGGCCAGGAAAGGCAGGACCCACATCCCTCTGGAACAAGCAGCCTAAGCCAAAGACCAGGACACCCAGAGCAGGTGGCAAATCCATAGAGTTTGGCAGATAAATATCCCCAAACCTCCATGGCAGCCATATAGCTTGCTGCCATTCACCTACCTCCAGTCAACAGGGGGCTGGACCTCTAAGCACCAGGCTGGGGAGGAACAGAAAATCAGCCCCTTGGCATCAGCGCTGTCTGTTGGGTTCTCATTCAACCTGGGAGTTTTTAGTGAGACCTACTATGTGCACTAGATACCTTGAGGAAGGGAGAAGATACTGCGCCCTTAAGGAGGCGGCCACCATCCCACCCCACAAGCTGCTCGGCCACCTGGCAGTGGTGGCCCCACAAACAGCTAGAGCACGCACCTTTTTGCTGGGGTGGGAAGGTAGAGACAGAAGTGCTCTAAGGTTCTCCTGCAAGGTGGGGCTGAAACATAGTCACAGCAGATGGTGCTGTCGCCCTCACTCCGGGATTCTCATTCCTAATTATCTGTGCTGTCAGCAAAACAATTAACCCTCGAAGAAAAATTGCACCGTCCACTCCCAACCATATGAAAAGACAATTTTTCTCAAGGACGAGGGACACTTAGGGCATCACTGTGCACAGTTCCATGCTCGCCACCCATCCTCTGAGCTCCGTGCTCTGCGGCAGACATTGCGGTAGCCCCCTCCTCTGAGCCTGCAGTTCCTGGTTCCCTTCCCATAAAAAGAGGGGGAGAATGCAATCCCTAGGGCCCCCTTCAGTCCCACAGTACCACCTTCTACAAGCCCATTTCTTTCCATCTCAATTTTAAGTTCCTTTGAAGCGGAGTTTCCAATTGTTTTTTCATTCATTTGCTCACTCCTTTATTCATCCATCTATCCATTCATTCATTCATTCAGTTATTTTGTATTTACCATGTTGCTCCCAGGAGATACCAAGAAAATACCCGTTCAGCCTTTTTGACGACTTCTTGGAGCTTTCTCTCCCTTGAGATGCAGGGAGAGGAGGGATGGATGGGGTGGTGGGGGAGGAGGCTGCCAGGGCCTGAGGACGGCACTGGCTGAGTATCCAGCCATAGGAGATCAGTCCTGTTGCCACCTGTGGCTTCTCTCTGCAGATGGGTGATCCCACCCCTCACCCATCAGCAAGATGGTCCTATTCACCAGTTTATGCTGTGACAAAAGAGCTCGCCCTTCGTAGGTGCTCATTAAACATCTGAAGCATGAGTGAATAAACAGAATGTTTCTCCTTAAAGAGACTGTTTTAATATAAAGGAGAGTTTTCCCAGGGCTAAGGTACAATGCTTATGACCTCAGTGGTCTACTATTTAAAGCTAGGACCCACTGGTCTAATTCACCCATCATTAGGCAGTATCATGGAAAAGAAGGCAGGGTGAGCAAGGAGCAGTGGCACCTTCCCTGCCAGTCCTCAAGGGTCTTCAAGGATGACAATCTCCAGGGCCATGGTCCACAGATGTGATGTGGAGAGGATGAGAGGCTGCTCCTCCCAAGGAAGAGACAAGAGAGACTCTGCTCCAGGTGACCTCACTGCAGGGCCTCACTCTCATCCCCCAGACTGGGGAACTGACCAGGCAGAAAGGAGAGGAAAAGGAAAGATCAGATCAGGGCACTGTCTGAGCCATCCTGGGGCTGCAGGCCCCCTCTGCAGATAGGGTCAACACCCTGGGCATCCAGGAAGGAATATAGAAAACAGAAAGTGACACGGGAGCTGGAGCCCCTTCCTCTCCCACCATTTTGCCCAGTTCAAGCCTGGTGGTATTTCACTCCCCTCTTCCTGTCGCCCATTCGTCTACCACAGCTTGCTGCATCCTGGTGCCCAGGTTCCCTGCCAGCTCCTCAGCATAAAGGAGTTGTGTTTATATTCAAAGTGGGCTTCTGCCCACTCAGAATCTGCCCACTCAAAGACAGCACATGTGACTGCACCCCTGCCCGGAGCCCAAGTGGGACAGATGCCAACTTCTGGCTAGAGACATTTCTAAATATGAGCTTGGCACAAAGAGTCAGGTTCCCAGGCCTCCTCTGCCCTGGGAGACCCAGCCAGGATTTTCTAGGCTGCTGGGAGGGAGAGGGCTGGGGGCAGGCAGGATCCGGAGGCAGCCAGTTGAGATGGCCATGGTCCCCCCAGAGACATTGCTTAAACCCTGCCCTGGCCCTCTAGCCTCATCTGGGGAAGAGAAAGGTCTACCCCACACCCAGAAAATCTCATCAATTGCCCACAACCCTTGGCAGCAGGGACAGGGAAGCCACTGCCTGCTCAAATGTGCAAGAATTAAAAATATACAAATGGAATATATTTTTCTTCCCCTCTCTTCAACCCCCTGAAGCCTAGGATGCTTGTTAAAAATAGCCTTGCTGTGGCATGGATCTTACACAACCCAATGGCTGGCAGGAAAATTAAGGAGCCATTGGAGACAGCGCTGCTAAGTGGCTACCCCTGGGGAGCGGGATAGGGAGGGCCAGAGGAGAGGAGGTGCCTTCAAGCATTTCCAGACACACTTCTATACTGCTTCGACTTCTAACAGCAAGCATATATTATTTTGATAAGTCCTTTTTAAAATTAAAACATAAAGGCTGAATTTACATCCAGTTAACCCAACAGCACAATGCTGTCTGGCCTGGCAGTGCACAAGTTCACCCAGGAGGCTCAGGCCACCAGCTGCAAACACAGGCTAGCATCATGAAAGAGCCCAGATCCAGAGTCAGTCTAGGATCTGTAACTAGATGGCTGTGTGACCTCAGGTAAGTTGCTTGAGCTCTCTGGGCATCGGTTTCCTTAACTATAAAATGAAGCAGATGGGCCAGGCACAGTGGCTCACCCCTGTAATCCTAGCACTCTGGGGAGGCTGAGACAGGTGGATTACCTGAGCTCCTGAGTTCACAATTAGCCTGAGCCAGAGCGAGGCCTCATCTCTAAAAAAATAGCATTGTGGTGGGCACCTATAGTCCCAACTACCTGGGAGGATGAGGCAAGAGAATCCTTAAGCCCAAGAGTTTGAGGTTGCTATGAGCAGTGATGCCACAGCTCTCTACTGAAAGCAACAGTGTGAGACTATGTCTCAAAAAAATTTTTTTAAATGAAGCAGATGGACTAAATGCAAAGGTAGGTATCTTCTAGTCCTAACATTTCATAATTAGAAGGATTGAGGAAAATCCCTAAGATTTTCTCTTTGTTTCTCCTCACCGTAAACAGGTGAAGGGAATTTGTCCCTGGGAAGAGGTAGAATTTTTAATTCAGGGAACAGGTAAGAAGGAGAGAAGCTGTTCTGAGAGGCAGAGATCAACTCCACATGTGCAAAATGGAAAGCACATCACTTTGAAACTTACAGTGTTCTGGGTTTGAATCCTGATTTCCACCGTTAGCAACTACACAAACTCAAGTAATCCGCTTATTGTTTCCTACAATGTGGGGTAATAAGACCCACACTCAAAGGCTGTTGTAAATATTAAATGCAATCAAATGAAAAAGTACTTGCTCTGTTGTTGGAACAAAACATCCTTTTATTCCTTCCTCCTGTGTTTACCCCCATACCATGGAGGCTGCATTGCCAGGTGTGTAAGAAGTGTGGCCTCCAGTGTCAGGTTTGTATCCCAGCACTGCCACCTATTAGCTGTGTGACCTTGGGTGAGCAACTTACGTTCTCTGTGCCTCAGCTTCTCCATCTATGAAATGGGAGTGGACTAGGTGTGGTGGTTGTGCTGCCCAAGCCCACACTCCTGCCCCTAATAGCCAGCCGGGCTCCTGGTTTTCAATCCCGCATCTTCTGTGGATCCTCCCACTGGCCCAGCCCCTTCCTTATACCTCCTTCTAGTCTCTATCCAGCAGGCTGTGCGCCTGGCTAGGAGAGAGGCTTCTGCCCTGGAGCCATGGGGTTATGTGTTTCAGATCAGTGCTTGTCAAACTTCAGGGTAATTATGAACCACCTGGGGATCTTTTCTCAATGCAGATTCAGATTCATTAGGTCCCAAGTGGGGGCTGAGATTTTGCATTTCTAACAAGCTCCCTGGGTACTGATCACTGGTCAGGGACAGCCCTTTGATTAGCAAGGCTTTAGAACAGAGCAAGTCCTGGCATGTATATGGGGAGGGTGGAGGGTATGGGGAAAGAGGGACAGGGACAAGGTATCCAGTTATTCAAATCAGAGGAGGAGAGTTTAGACAGAGATGATATGATGGAGACAAGCGTGGATGCAGGAGACAGAGGAAAAGTAGGAGAATGTTTTATGAAATTACGTGACGTTACCCAAGCAATAAAAATAATGCTTACTGAGATAATGCAGCAACACAGAAAAATGCTTATGACATATTAACTAAAAAAGCAGACTACCAATTAAAGGGATACTATGTCTTCAATACTGCCAAGCGCACGTTTAGGGAAGCCGATAGCAGGGCTATAACTCACCAGGACCACGCAGGCTGAGGTCTGGTAATATAACTACATGTGTTTTTATTTATTTGTCATATTCTAGATTTTCTTGATGGAGCTGCATCATTTTTCTAATTTAAACTATATCTTCTATGTACTCTCAGATGTCCACTCCCCCAAATTGCCAGTTATTCTTTGTTATGGAGGTTTTATGTATTTTGAGCACAAATTGCCATTGTTGCAAAGGCTGGAAAATGGTGTATTAAATCTTCTCAGTCAAACCCAAAAATAAAGCAACCCAGATTCTGCTTTTCCTCTAAGTCAAGGGTCCGGCGCTATGGAAGGCTGGTGCGATCACCTCTCACTATAGCAACAGTGAGACCTCCGTAACCCTGAGCTTACAGTTATTAAGGGTAAAAATAGGAAGTCTGCCGAAAGATGTGCAGGAAGAAGTCACTGCAGGCTTGCGCTGAGCGGGCGGGTTTGGAACACTTCCTGCAAGCAGAAATCAGATTCTGGGAACTGGCTCCTGCAGGATTACCAGGAGCCGCTTGGCGTTTCTTTGTTTCCTGTATCAGGGCTATCTACCGCCTTTCAGACCAGTTCCTGACATGCCTGGCGCTAGGCTATTCTAGAACTGCAGTCACAGCTCACTTAGGGACTGGGCATGTTCACACCTGTCCCAGCTCCCCCACCCCAGGCCACCCTGAGGACTTCCAGGCAGCTCTCCTGGGCTCCAGCACCGCACACTCGTTCCCCACACTCCTTCCCGCCCCCATGCCCTTCTGTGCAGGGTCTCTTCAGCTTGTGCCTGAACAGACGTTTCAGGCCCCTCAGTGTCCCTTCTAGGCCTTGGCTCTGACACCTACAGGGGGGCCCAGACTCAGGGTGGCTGGTCCTGCCTGAAGTGCATGTCCAGACCCAGGTCTGAGTCTACTGTGCACTATAGTGAACCAAGTTCAAGGCCCAGGTCAGCTGCCATCTGACTATGGGACCTTGGACAAGTTACTCCCTGCCTCAGAACCTCAATTACATAACCTGGAAAAATTTAAAGATGAGTTTAAGAGATCTCTTGGTCTCTTTTGGCTCTCACACTCACTAACCAAAAGCAATACAGACAGGAGATTTCACAAACTAAACATCACCCCTTTAAACAACGAAGTGTTTTATTTTCCCCCCTACTATGTGAAGTATTTTTTTAAATGTTTGCAGGTTTCTCTATCTTTCATGCAAAAGAATAAACCTAAAATATGTCTGTATACATCTTCCCCGGCCTCATTCCACAAAGTAGCCAAAGGGCTGGGATGCCAGATGTCATTCCCCTTCATCTTCACGACCCTCTGTCACCAGCACACAGTACTGCCTCTGTTGCTCTGATTTTCTCTTCTCCTACCTTCCCTCTCTCACAGTCAGGCTCCCAGGCCCCTGCTCCCCAGCTGGGCACACCTAGGGTACAACTTGAGGTCCTCCTGCCTCTCGTGTTCAATGTGGGGTCCACTCTCCCCCAACTCCAGGCTATAAGCAAGGGTGGGCATAGAGGTGTTCTTGGAAATAAGGTGCCAGGCTTTAGCCATTGTCACTGACCAGAGGCACCATTCCCTCACTTTGCCACCTGTGGCTGAGTTCTGCCTAGGAGAGGCTGGCAGCAGGCTAGTTGCTGGATAAGCGAAGTACCATGTGAACTGGCAGGTCTTCCTGTTTCTAGAGCTGCTTTTCCTAAAGAGGGGTAATAAACTCTCAAAGGAGGGGCCAGACAAGAAGAGAGCGCAGATTTAGAATTTAACCCCAACTCTACACATTCCTAGCATCACCCTTTTATCCAAAGTGATCCCCAAATTTTAATATGCCCTTGCCTGTTCCTTCTTAGCTACAACTCTCTAAATTAGGCTTTCTTTTCCCTACTTCCCCTAGGAAATCATCTGGAGGCAGAAAGTTAGAGGCAGGCTCCCCCCAGATGCAGGACCATTTGGCAGAGCAATCCTCGTGCACCCACTCCCACCTCTCCCTCTGAGGCTGCTTCCTCTACTCCTCTGACCCCCGAATGAGTCCACCTTCCACTAATCCCTCTTCATCCACTCTGCACACCACACAACAGGAAGTCTCTTCTCTTCCCTACAAAATTTCCCCTGGAACATCTAAACTTCCTGATCAGCAATGGACAGCAGAGAGCGTGAAGGTTGTGGCCCCCAAAGAGAACTCCAGAGTTTTTGAGCACAGAGGTGGGCCATTCTGAGTGTTAATGTCTATAGAAAGGCCACGCTCCCACTGCGCAAGGTGAAAGGTTCTAGGAATGAAACAGAAAGTCATGTGGAGACCAGGGTGGGAAATGTTTTATGAGATGCTGAGGTTGACAGGGCAAAGTGCAGAACAGGGGTGGAGGAGGCCGGGAGGCAGGTGTGGAGGCAGGAAGGTGAGGTGACAGAGAACAGAGACAGAAAGAGATCTGGAGATCCTGGCAGGATACACTCTTGAGATGGTGGGTTTACCAGCCCTGCTTGACAAATGAACATACCCAGGGGCTGGTGGGAAGGGCGCTGACAGACTCTGCAAGCTCACAGCCCTGCTTGGCCTACCCCAGGGACCAGCAGATAGCAAAGGTATGAGCCAAGGCTGTAAGACAGCGTGAACCCTGCAAAATAATCACAGCTGCTGAGAGCCAGGCATTTTCTGTGGATAGGTCAATGCAAAGCCCTACCCTGAAAGCATATCTTTTTGCTTGCCATCTGGTTTTCCTGAGGACAAGGGTGGGTTGGAATGGCTTAGATCCTATCAGGAGCTACCACCACCACAGATGTAGAAGTCAATCCCAACTCTACACAGCCCTGGTGTCATCTCAGAGCCAAGCCCTGCTTCGGCTCAAGGCTCAGAAAGAGGAAGCAAGCAAGGTCACACAGCTTATAAATGAGGGGTCTGAGTTCAGATCTCACCTACTTGACTCAAATGTGCCCCTTCCCTACTCCTCACTAGGGCTAGGACAGGGGCCGCCAGGCTGCTTTGTTCCAGAGGACCCTGCCGTGCCATGCAGGACCAGTCCCTCAGGGAAGGCTAGTTTCCAAGTAACAGCATGGACACACGTTACCTTGCTGTGCACACTGCCCCTTTGCTCAAACATACACGTCCATCTGGAGGATGGAGAGGAAACCCCAAGGACATGTCAGAGGCACAGAGGCTGGGGACAGAGAGGGGGAAGGGCCTGGGGAGAGGGTGATGGGGGGCAGGGAGCTCTAACACAGCCCTGGGCATGGCGCTGGCGCCTGGTGACTGGCAGCTCCTTCAGGGGCTCCTCCAAATCAGAGTCACAGTATCCAGGCCATACCTGCCAGGGGAGACAGGACTAAAGAAGGAAATCACTGTTTCCCTCCATACATTTTCCAACATAAAATGCACATGGACAAAGGAAATGGCAGAGAAGAACAATGATAAATTTCCTCTTTACAACGAGAGGACAAAGGCCAAGCCTCATCTTTCTGTGTTGTTTGCCTCCTTCCCAAGACCCACCTGGTACCTCCCAGCGCGAATGACGAGAGCCACATCTGTGCTTCCATCCAGCAGCTCCTAGGGAGTCCCTGTGATATGTTCAGTCCTGACAGTGGGAGACCAGTGAACAAAGCACACCCCCACATAAGGGGGGTGCTGAAGCCAATGGTACCCAGGTTAAATGCTGGAGGGGACTTTAGAGTCAGGTGTCTCAGGAGGCAGTGGGTTCCCAGCCCTGGAGGTATTCACACTGGCTCACTGGCCACAGGCAGGGGAATAAGGTGGTCCCTTGGGGCCCAGTGGCAAAGGGTCATGCCTAGCAGAGGCCATGCCACACAGTGCTGGCATCCTGGAGGCCAGCTTTAAATGGAGAAAGAGAGGGACTGTGACATGTGCCACTAAGTCTCCCAGAGTGGGGATGACATCTTTTCTATTTTGTGGCCCCTGTCTGAAGCACTGTGCCTGGTCCATCCTTCATGAACAGAACTGTGGTCCGCAGCACTGACAGTCCACACTGCACGGTGCGGCATGCCAAGTCAGCCTGATCCCTCAGGGCATGCACCGTAAGCCCCAATCTCACTAGACATCAAGTGTCTTTCAAAAATTGTTCCCTTTCTTTATCGTTTTGAGTAGAATATTAGTTTCCTGACTGTTATAACACAGAGCTGCAAACTTAGCAGCTTATACAACATGAGTCTCATTTTACAGTTCTGGGACTTGGAAGTCTGACACAGGTCTCACTGGGCTAAAATCCAGGGGTCAGCTTAGCAGGGTCCCTTCCTGGAGGTTCTCAGGGAGCAACATTCCCTTCCTCTTTCAAGTTGCAAGAAGCTGCCTGTGTTCCCTGGCTCATGGCTCCTTCCTTCCTGCCGCTAAGCCAGCAGCATAGCATCCCTCTGACAGTTCCTCCATAGTCACATCTTCCTCTCTGACCACAGCCAGGAAAGCTTCTTGCTTCTAAGGGTTCATATGATTAGATCAGGCCCACCTGGATAAGCCAGGATAATGTCCCCATCTCAACATCTATAACCTGACTCCCAATGGCAAAGCCCCTTGCACATAAGGCAATACACACACAGGTTCCAGGGATTAGGGCACATGCACATCTGTGCGGGGCTGTTATTCCGCCTGTCACAAATAGGGAATGCATTCAGATGGTCCAAAATCCAAATGGGACAAAGGTCCATAGAGTGAACAGTCACCCTCCCTCCCTGTTAACATTCCTTGTGTTCCTATTCCAGCAGTTCTCAATCTATGGGTTACAGCCCACAGGAACTACTTTAAAGGGCCATGATTAGGAAGGTTGAGAACCACTGTTCTATTCCAAGAGACTTTCTGCCTAGACAAATAAACGGAAATACGTATTATGTTTACCCTTTTTTTTTTTTTTTACACCAATGGTACCATACCATAACGCTATTCCACATCTTGCTTTGATCACAATCCCTTTGAGATTGTCCTGGGCCAGTATATAAAAACACCCTTGTTCTTTTTTGTGGCTGCACACTATTCCACTTTGTGGGCGCGCTGTAACTGATTACTCCAGTCTCCTCCTGGCAGACATTTATGTTTTTTTGCTCTTACAACACTGCAATGAGCCACCTTCTATGTAGACCATTTCCTGGATGTCTGCAGGATAAATGGATCTCCTGGGTCAAAAGACATTGTGCAGTGAAGTCTCTGAGTTACTGTTGAGTTGCCTTCAGTAGAGTTGAGCTAGTTCTCCCACCCCCAGCCATGCATGGGTGTGAGACGCACGCTCCTTTTGGTAGAGAGGCCACAGCTCACATTTCTTCTGTGTCCCCTTTTACTCCCCCATCCCTGGGGTGATTCCAGGATGAACCCAGGATGCCCTTGGGCATCACCACTGCTCACAATTCCCTGGGCTCTTGGTGAGTGGGCAAGAATGAAGAGGAGAATGAAGCTGGCTGCCAGCCAAGGAGGGGCCATGCTCAAAGGAGTTAAAAGAGCAGTGGCCTTGGGCATCTCAACCAGCAAACTTCTCCTCCCACACAGACTTTTCTACAGGCCTGCAAGCCAACTGTCTTCCCCAACATGGAAAGCATATTACCACTGCCTGAAAGGAGGGCCTCTCGCCACAGCTGTGCTGCAAAAGGAGATTACAAGTGTGTTTGGGTTTCCAAAGGCCCAGCTGCACTCGTGTTAAGAAAGACACCATTTTCCTGCTCTTAATCCATTCCTGGTGGAGATGTTGCTTCAAATTGAAGGAGCCCTTTATGTGCTGAAGTCAATTGCCATCTAAAAGATAAGTTAAATCACTTATTCAGGAAGACATGAAACCTTTGATGGCAGTAATTGATTAAGATTTTACAGCAGCAGCTGCCAGAGGCCTGCGAAGCCCAGAAAGTGTTCATTGCCCCCACTGGCACAGCAAGCTCAGGCCAGGGGCCAGGACACAGAATCTTGCCTTCCAGGAGATGACTCTCACACAGAGCATGGAGGGCTGGAGGACAGAGGGCAGGGTGCCAAGTCCCAGGAGGTAAGCTTGAGGGTCTTGGGGCAGGACCTGGAGGTTCCTCTCTCCCCAGCTGTTGTCTTCTCCTCTGTTTGGCCTCTACTTGATCTTCTAAGGTCAATTCAAGGGTGCCCTTGAAAGCACCTTGTCCTTCCCTTCCTGGAAGATTCCAGGAAGCCCAGGGGCCTATCATACAGGCCAGAACTGCAGGTGCCTGTATGATAGGCCCCTGGAGCCCTCACACCTTACCCATCCTTGCACCTTGCACCCTGACATGGAGCTTCACCTGCCACCTGACATGGCATCCACCGACTGTGAGCACTCTGAGGGTACCACCAGCACAAGGTCTGAAGCCCACCAAGCACTCAAGAATGTTTGGTGAGTAAGCAACCCTGAGCCCAGGCAGCAGGCAGAACTGCCACCTGCTGATAGCATCACCCACCAACTCCCCCAAACGCTCACAATTTGACTAGGTGCAAACCACTGCCCTAGGCCCTAGGGATATCCACAGGGTTGCAACAAGCTCCTTGTCCTAAAGTGCCCCCCTGCCCCCAAAGCCCCAGTGTTTGAGCCACTCTTTTTGGTGAAAGCATCACCTCCAGAAAGTCCCTGTCCCCAAGAGGAGGGATACTCTCCTTCAGTGGTCTTCTTTATCCCCTTGGCCAGCGGGGATGGATCAGGAGCAAGAAGAATAGATCTAGGGCCTGGGATGCTGACCACAGAGGGTAGGTGGGGGTGGGCAGCACTGCAGTGGGCAATCCATGGGCACTGAAGATGAAAACAGGCCTCAAGAGGCCTCAAGGTAGGATCCAAACTTTACAAATTAACAAAAGCCTGAGAAGAACAAAAGTGACTTAAGTTCTGGATAGAAGAGCTGTGCAGGCAGGTGAGCAAATGATGTCAAGACTGGAGGTGGGTGAAAAACACAGGCGGGAGGCTCTGTGGGAAGCAGTGTTCACTGTGTCAGCAGGCCTGAGGCCTGGTTACCTGCCCTGCCTCCCAGTGGCAGCCCTGGGCATGCCATCGACCTTAAATGTCTGTACTGAAAGTCACATCATCCACCCTGCCTGCTGTACATTAAATCAGAGAGAAGATGAGGAACTTCTCTAGAAGCCTAAAAACAACATAGAAACTATTGTAACAATAATCCTCTGCTTTTGCATAGCATCTTGCAGCCTGCATAGAGCTTTCCTATCCAATACCTCCTGATCTTCAAAGCAACCTGGGAGGCAGGTATGGACTGTTATATTTACAGATGTGAAAACTTAGGTGCAGATAGTTCCAGCCTAGAATCAACCAATAACAAAAGGTTGAGCTGACAGCTCTGTCTGGTTCTTGTAATTCCAAAAAGAGTAGTCTGTTTACACACCAAGATGCACCCTGTATTGTCTATACTCACAGCTTCTGGCTGTACAGAAAATCCTCCTCCGTCTTCAGTCTTTCATGGGTTTGTTGATTCTTCCAGCTTCTTCAGTCTTTTAGTAGATTTGCTAATTGACAAATGAACTTTTCTGGTCACTGTGTAATAGCAGAGATGAAGGGGTAGGTAGGTGCAGTCACTGGGGATAAGAACTCAGGCTGCAGGCTGGGCTCAGCCTCTGACCCACTGTGGGGCAAAGGAGAGGCCTTGTCCCCCAGTTCCCTCCAATCCCATCTATCTTTGATGTTAAAATCATTTAATGATCCAGATCTAGGCATTTCCACTCAAGGCCTTTCTAAAGGAGCCATAGTCCTTTGTGACAAGATGGACAGCAGGATGGGGGCTGGGCTGGATTGGGAGGGCACCCTCTAGGTTCCAGGCACTCTGCACATGTTTTCTCATGATTACTCTGGGTGAACACTGCCACAGCTGAGCAACAGAACAGCCACATGACCTGCCCACAGTCTTCCCACAGCCTGGAAGTGGTGGAGCCAGAATAAGGAGGTCCAAGGGCCCTATTGCATTTTCCATCACAGCATAGGTGGGAAGGAGACGGGAGCAAGCAAAGTCAGCAACCCCCTGCCACACACACACACATGCACACCCCAAAACAGCCTTTATCTCCACTCTATACCTCCTCCTGGCCCTTCCCTATTTTCCTCCTTTCGATGACTTTTATGGAACCAGCACCACTGCACTGCACCCTCCAGGGGCACCATGCCCATTCTAGACCGTGGAGAAATCAGCCTCCAGTTTCTCAAATCCTCATTCCACAAAAGCATCTCTTCTGCAGGTGTGAGTGCCTGGGAGTATAATTCACCCCTGCACACACAACTCCATCTTCTATGTGGCCCATTCAAACAAACAGGCTTTTTAGGTTGACATCATCAACCTCAACATGAACTCAATTAATGAATCTGCTTATAATGGTTTCCTGTTGGAGTCTTTATGTGCACAAACATTGTTCTCACAAACCACCCAATATGGAAGAACTTGACTTTGAAACAGGAAAATAAGGAGGTAATTAATCACCTGGCAAAAGGACTCACCCCGGATCCCCTTGTTGGATCATTCCCAAATACAATTAGAATAGAGTTTCCTTATTTACGTGGTTTTTGAAACATATTTATCTACTGGACTCAGGAATATGACTTGAGAGACATGGCTGTTTCCTGCTTCCTGACTGCAAACCCAGCAGCAATTCCAACCCCTGCCGGCAGTCAAGCAGGGAGGAGAAGGCAGGTGTGTGAGGGTAGGGTCTGAAGCACAGCCTTATACTCGCTTCAATGTCTGCAGCAGAGGAAGGGAAGTAGGGAGAAAGGGGGCTAAACAAACTGGGCTGTGCTACTGCAAGCCTGCCAAGCCTGCTGTCACCCTCCTCTGCAACAGCCCCCTTGGTACCCAGGCCCCCTGGCCTTACACTTTTCTAAAACATTCTTGTTGCCCAGGCCTCAGAGGAAGGCTTTCCCTGCACCAAAACTGTCTTCCTCCTTCTCTGAGCCCACCTGGTGGTACTCCACCTCTGCCACACCTGTCTTTCCCCCTCTCTGCCTCCAGATTCATCAGTGTACCTGCCCTCTGTCCCCCACCCTTAGGCCCATGGAGAAGACTGCCATGTCAATCCCCGTATGGATATCAAGTATAGCACGTTAAGGGCAGTTATTTTCCTTCTTAGGCTCTCTGGTTTATAACATGAGCCTCTTGGAGAGGAAAATATGTAGAACAAAAGGAAGTAATTTCTAATTATGAAATTTCAAGGACTGGGTAGGGGGAGAAATTAAGCCAGGCTGGGTAGGGAATGGGGGATCAGAGAAATCTCTGAGACTCAGTATGTCACATGGACTGGCCATCAGCTACTACTGAAAATCTGTTTTTCAAAATTTGAAAGAGTCAATTTCCAGATGTCTGCTTTGGAGAGCCAAAGTGCTGTTGATTTGTTCCCAGTTCACCGTGAAATAACGTCTGAACTCCTCACCCGAGCATTTCAGACCTTCCGTGCTCTGGCTCCTGTAAAGACTTCTCTCCTTCGTGCCACTTCTAGGAACCCCACTTGCCCACTGGCTTCTGCCCTGGCCCCAGGCTTACCTGGGCTTCCAACGTGCACTCCTATACGCCGGCACACTCATGCATCAGCACTATTGCACTGCATCCTCCAAGGGTGCCATGCCTGTTCTAGATCGTGTGTGTGGTGCAGGGCACAGGAGTCCAGGTGCTGGCCCCTCCACGTCCTCTGCCTCAGAGGCTTCCCACCCACCCGAGTACAATCCCCACTGCTTGGCATCTTCAACTTACTCTAGGCCTTGGACACTTGACACTTCATACTCTCTTGATCTGGTGGTGGGAATAGGTCCCCAGAGTATAAGTGCCCTGGGGGCAGTGACCAGTGACAATACCCTCACCCCACTTGCAACATGTGATCCAGGGCCAGGAGCAGCTGCAGTGTCACCTGCAGACCTGCTAGAAATGCACATTACAGGGCCCCACCCCGGGCCTCCTGCATCAGAAGCTCTAGCCACGGCCCCAGTGCCCTGTGGTAGGAAGTCCTCTGGGCAGCTCTGAGGCATGTGAAGTTTGAGAACTGTGAGTTAGAGGGTCCTCAACGCACCTTGCTGGACTTGTTGGATTGATGATCAGAGTATTCCAACTGAGAAAGCAGCTGGTACTGTCTCGCTGGACTCATGTGGAGACCAGATTGTTGGTTCTCAGGAATCTCTATGTGAACTATCCCAGAGAGCCTTCGTGGCAGCCTGCACACAGCACAGAGCGCTCAGGCTGCTTCCGCTCTGCTCTGCTCCGAAGGGCACCTCCTGCCCAGCAGTCCTTCCCCAGGTCCTGCTAACTGGGTGGTTAAATTATTCAGCAGCCAATTAGAGTTTAACAATGTCCCTGTCTCCCAACCAACTGATTTGCCCAGCTGCAAAAGGGTTTTCCAACACAAAGCCTGGCAGTATGCGGGAATTTAGCATCAGGAAGCTCTCTCCCACCCCCCACACCTTTTCACAGCCTTTCCTGGGCTAAAACCCCCAGCATCTCATCTGCTGGGGCAGAACTGAGTGATGGGAGGCCAGCTCTCAGTGCCACTCCAGACTCCTAGAATCCAAGTTGCAGGCAGAGCTGGAGATGCCATGTGTTGGACAAGTGTCCCTGGACTTTCCTCTCCTCAGGTCATCTGAGAAACAACCAACAAGTCCACCTCCCTTATTGACAGATGGGGAACTGAGGCCCAAGGCAGTGACTTGCCGCTCCCTGACCACAGAGCACTGTCCCCCTCTCAGCTCCTGCAGCACTCCCCATCTGGGTCGCCCTCACAGGTCCTGACACCTGTGGTCCTACACCACACCTCCAAACGCTGCCCCTCCTCAGCCCTGTTTCCTCCCCCACTGTATCAGAAGGGCCGAGAGGCAGGACCAGGCCTTCCTGACAAATCCCCCCACAGTGCTGCACGTGGCTCTGGGCACAAAGGAGCCCTCAAAACTCGACTGAGGAATGAACAAACCCCCAGGCAGCCTGCACTCTCCATTAGCATATGCACTGAGATTAATCTGTCAGGTCACCAGATTGTCACCTTGAAATACACTAGAAGGTCTGTCCCAGAGGGGTGAGAGAACATACAGATTCTGAGGGAAGCAGACAGCCAAGCAGAGGAGGGGTGAAGGGCCAGGAGGAGAAGGCAGAGAGGGTGGAGGGTGGGAGGGGCAGGACGGTCACAGAGATGAACTGCACCTGCCTGCTGACTCTGCTCAGCCTGTCCCCAGAGACACAGCTGGGAAATGGGGCACCGAGCTCACACTGCTCACCTCTGCCTCTCAAGAGTCCTTACGCTGACACAGAAAAGGTGACAATGAAACAGGCAAAGAAGAGTCCCAAGGAGAAAACAAGCCTGCTCAGTCTCCGGGTTGAAGGGCCCTAGGAATTCTCACCAGGTGCCCCCCAAGCAGTGTGGGCACTGGATTGGCCTTCCCACTGGCACAGCGGGTGACCGCTGAGATTAGGAGCTTGTGGGCACTCCTGGAAGCTCTCTCAGCATTCAAACCCAGCCCCACCCAGCCCTGAGCCGGCCCTCCTCACTCCCTGAATCACTGATAACAACACACCCACTGGCCTCCACTCCCCTCCACTCTCCTCTGCCTGAGACAACAAAGTGTGTTTCATTAACAAGTCTACCAATTCCCATACCCCAGCCTTTTCATTTTCAAATTTACCCCAAACAAATGTCACTGGAGTGCAAGTTTTTGTTAGCAAGAGCAAAACCTCTTCTAGGGGTGCAACTAATTTCTAGGCCAGCCAGGACAAGCTGGGTTATGCTGCTGTAAGGAGAAACAATTCACAGACCTCACTTGGCTCAGAAGAGGACAGGCTTATGATAATGAGGAAGGGGTTCTTTTTGGGGTGATGAAAATGTTTTAACTTAGATTGTGGTGATGGTGACACAATCCAGAGGATATACTATAAATAAAAGCCATGGACTATATATTTGGAAAGGATGAACTTGATCTCCACAAAAGAGAGACATGAATTTTATCTCAACAAAACTATTAAAAGCCAATTCAGATTGACTTCTCCCTCATCCACGGCTAGTGTGGATCACAGGCCTGCAGGGCCATCAATGGTCAGAAGCCCTCAGGGTTTCAGTCTGATGTGGGGGCCGCTGTCTCTACCACTGCCCACTGTCCCATGAGCCCAGGACAGCTTTGCAGTGGCAACAAAATGCTCTAACCTGGAAGTGAAACCCATACTCCTCTCACAGGTCACTGCCCAGAACTCATCCTGTGACCCCACCCCACCACCAAGGGCACAGGAAGGATGAACCTGCCATGGGACTAATGACAGAGAGCTGGTGAACAGCCCTGATAGCCACCACACACAGAGCCACCTGACCTTCCTCCATCCCCTTGAGAGCTAAACTTTCTCCCTCTGTCATTTTCACCTCAGGAAGAAGGAAAACTTTCAGAGCAGGTTTGGAAAGGGGACACTATGAAGATGATCACAGCATGATCTTCCAGAACAATGACAGGCCTCATCATTATAGTACATAACACTGCCATCTTACAATACGTATACAACACTCTGATATATAATATAACGTGACAGGATGTGACAGGAAGTTAAAGTTTTTGTGCTAATGGCAACATGACAGCAGATGCCACAGGTGAGAGTGACACAGGTGAGATGTACAAGGAAAATTTCAAGAATGAGTTTAAAGACTGCTGGACCTTCCAACAATCGGGGATATGAAGGGAGGCTGGAGGAGGCAAGCCCAGCCCCCTGAAGGCCCATCAAAGCTGGTGGCATCAGTTCTGCAACTTGTAATAAACCACCCTCTTCCATTTGCCCAAAGAGAGAAAAGTGGGACAGAATTTGGAAAGAAGCCATGGTAGTACAAAAGAGGAGCAAAATGCCATCTATAGGGGTGGGCTGGAGGGCAGCGCAGGCAAAGAGGAGGGAGAGGCTGGAGGCCAGAGTCCACTGCCCTTCCAGGGGTGCTTAATGTAGGTAGGGGGTTGGGAGAACTTAGACCCAGGAGTAGACTCCAGATAAGCTCACAGGGCACTGGGGCTTCTCCCCGGCTCAGAGCTACAGTAGTCTGGCTGTTTCCATAGGCCCAGACTCGGTACTCTTAGTGGTATGTGAATCTAGAATTGTTCATGAGTGGAGCCTTCAGGGAGGAAGCTGCCCGCTGTCTGCCAAGGTCAGAACATAGTGGAGTCTGGAAAAGTCGACTCAGGCTATCTGTGAATTAGTGACGGGTCCCATGTGAGGACAACTACTTTGCAGGTATTGGAATACTGCAACAATATGAGGATAAATTGGCCTCTTCCTGAGCACCTGGAAGTTTCTAAGGCCTGCCATGTGGCTTTAGGTCATCTTTTGCAAGTCAACCACCGCTTTCAACTCTATAATCATCTGCTGAACAGCTCCGTCCTGGCACTACAGCCTCAAGAGTGAGAATGAGAGGGAGGACACCAGCCTGAAACTTCCCTCAGTGAGCTCCCAGGGCCCAGAAGGCAGCTTAGCAGAGGCGGCCCAGAGCCAGGCAGGGAAGATGAGTCCCACTGGGGACAGAGTGGACAGGGTAGGGAGGCTCCTGCAGGGAGTCGATGGTGGAGTGGAGATTATGAAAGGAACATTTCTCCAGCATGAGGGTGGGTGATGGCGAGCAGAGAGGGTTTTAGAGGAAAGTTACAGCCCGTAGAAAAGTCACAGAGCCACAATAGACGTGAGAGATGAATGCAAATGTCACAGGAGGAGTTAGAGGACAGGCCAGGGCCAGAGCACCAAGAGCCTTCTACTGAACTTTACCCTGGAGAGCAGAGGGAGAGGACACTGTAGGAGGCTGGATTAGGAGCCCAGGTAAGATACGAGGGATTGAACCAGCATAGAGGTGGGCACCAAGAGTCCTACAGGATTGTTTAAGGAGTAGAATCCCCAAGACCAGGAGAGCAATCAGAAGGGGATTGGGGGTAAGAGGGGAACACACTGGAGATAAGACGGGGCACCTGGTGGCCATGGGTCACTGGTGGAAGGAAAGGATAGGGAGGTCTCCACAAAAGGTCTACATCCCCAAAGCCTGGTTGTCAAGCAAAGGCCAGAGGATGGCAGCTAGGGGGCCCAAGGGTCACAGCTATGTTTTGTTTTTCCTGTGGGTAAGATAAGCATGTTTCTCTGGGAGACAGAATTTGAACGGGGGGCCAGGGAGGGAAGGGGGCAGTTTGAACCGGGGGCCAGGGGAGGCCAGGGGAAAGTGGTACCAAGCTGAGCAAAGGAGCCTCCATGCATCAGGCCAAACCCATAAAACATGGTGTCAAAGAGTTACAGGTGACAGAATACAGAACGAAACTTTTTATACAGCATTTTCATTTGTATAGAGGTCTTGGTTTCTCGAAAGGTTTTCAGGCCTGATCTCACCGATTCCTTGCAATGATTCTGTAAGCCAGGCACTGCCATTCCTACCTGACAGGTGAGGAAGCTGAGTTCAGAGAATATAGGCAGCCCCTCACTCCAGAGTCACAGAGCCCAGAAGAGGCTTGTGCTGACTCTCCCAAGACAGTCTTTTACTAAACACAAAACTGTAGTGCAGTCGTAATTTTATTGATTTTGCAAAATGCATCTAGTATCAGGTCTAAAATGTATCATAGTATCTAGTAAACATGCTTTCTAAGTGTCTTCTTAGGTGCATATGCTACTCTGAAAGTTCTGATGGATGTCCCTCTCCTCTCTCTTCTCTCCACTGATGCACCAGTGGATGGTGGGTCTCAGCCCCAGACACACTGGAATCCCTGGGGAAGTCTATCAACAAATGCCAGGCCCAGGCTACACCTGGCCCCTGGGACCAGGGCCTCTGTGGTGGGGCCCAGGCATCAGAAGCATCTGGGGATTGGGTTGTATAGGGAGGGCTCAGAAGCCTTAGCAGAGGAAAAGATAGCCCCAGAGGGGCTCTGGGAACAAACAGGAGAGGAAAGGAGGAGCAGAAAAGCTGCATAGATTCAGGAGCCCACCAGGAAGAGGAGAAAATAGGGCAGGAGTTGCCTCCCCTGTGTGCCCCTCTTGAGTAAGCTCGGAGCCACAGTGGAAGGGAGTGTGAGCATGTCTCCCGGCAGATGACATGACTAAGGCTTGATGATGTGAAGTACCAACTGCAAGTATGGCCGTCTTTATGGAACAAAGACAGCCAAATGGGGACCAGACCTATTGCCAGAAAAGAGCTCCTAGGACAGTGTCATCTCTGGTCCCTCCTGATTGCCAAGGCCTTCACACAGCTGAGCATTCTCAGTGAGCTCACCTCCACCCAAGGTCACAAGGTGCTCCTGGATGTACATGCCCTGTTCCTCCCTAAGAATCCCACAGTAAATGCAGTTTCATACCTGGTATAGTCTGAATGTTTGTGTTCCTCCAAAACTCATATGTTGAAATCTGATTTCCAAAGTGAGAGTATCAGGAAGTAAGGCCTTTGGGATCTGACTAGGTCATGAGGGTGGAGCCCTCAGGAATGGGGTTAGTGCCCTCATAAGGGACTGAAGAGACCAGAGATATCCCCTTGCACATGCAAAGACACAGCTAGAAGTTGACATCTATGAACCAAAAGCTGCCCCTCACGAGACATCACATCTGCCCTGGTCTTGAATTTCCCAGCCTCCAGAACTGTAAGCAATAAGAATCTCTGTTGCATACAAGCCTTCCAGTCTATGGTAGCCCCACAGGGGAGCCTTGTCATCTCTATTGCTATGACCCTTTGCCACTTTCTAAAACAAGAAGCATGGCTAAGTTCTGGGGCAACTCCACGCACCTCCATCAGCCTTTTGTTTCTAAAGAGCATCGGCTCCCTGTCTGCTGCTCTAAATGAAAGGCTCCTCTGGTTTCTTATGCTACAAGGGGCCCCAATCACCTACAAGCATTTACAATGACACTATTGTACCTTAAGGCAGCACCAAGAAGGGTGTGGCCCCCACCTCAGGGCCTACTGTCCAGCTGGGAAACTACAACTTGCACACACTGAGCAGGAAAGTCAAACTGGATAAAGCCGACTTCAAGTGTATGTGTTACCTCAATCTCCTGATCAAAACAATGGGGACACTCTTACCACATCTATCTTAGAGGGCGGTATGAGAGCAAAAAGGAGTTAATCCCTGTAAAGCGCTTAGTATGTGCCGAAAGACCCAGAAAGGCTGGTTGTCACTGCTGTGTGGTTTGGGCGCAGTTGACACTCAGGGGTGGGAGAGGCATCCTCAGTTCAGAGTAGTCTCCAGAGTATTTCTGTAGGAGGCTGGCCTTTTAAGAATGAATACAATGGGAGGGGAGGATACCATCTTAAGGAAGAGAGAAAATGAACTTCCCCAGACTTGGAATTTGGATGTTAATTTACTGTCAGGGAGCCACAGAGTGCAAGCCCAACCCCAGGCCCAGCTCCCACCCCTGGAATTCCTGCTGCAGCGGCAGGATGGACCACGTTATTAAAGAAAATACCCCACAGGAACCTAAACCAAACAACTCCCAGCAACAGGAGTTCAGGGAACCTTTGGCTCTGTCTCCAAGGCAATTGAAAAGAGCTCAAAACAGATTAAAATATGAGATGAATTTTGAAGCCCAGGAAAGAGATAAAATAAATCCTGTGACTAAGGAACCAAATATGATTATTTCATTATTTGGTTAGAAAGTTAAAATGTGCAGAAATGTCAGATGCTTTCCCAAGATGGAGGGAGGTTAGGGACAGCATGGCCATTGGGGGCATATTCTTTCTAATATCAAAAACACAGCTTTACCCCTGACTTGGTTATAATCAGAAAAACCTCATTGATAGGGCAGCCTGGCCTTTTGCCAGCCTGTGTGAGGTCTTTTTAAATGCCCCACCCCTCAATCACATCCCCCACACAATGCACATCAGTCTTTTTAAAAGAACTCCCTCGCCTTACCAATAAAACAAAACACTGTGGTGTCCAGGTGAAAGGATGCCCTCCCCTTACCACTACACCCCTCAGGGCACTAAGGATGGCTCACCTCAAAACTAAACCCACCAGGGAGAAAGCCCAGCTGCCAGCAGCCTCTCCCAACCTCTCCTGCCCATTCATCCTCCTCTGGGGCAATACCATTCTCAGGTCTGTTCACTGTCCATGCCACCTGGTAGCCTTGTGCCACTGTTTTCATGTCCATCATTCACTTCTCTGCTCAGTTATTTAATAAAAGATTATTAGATGCCACCTTGCAGGATGCAGCAGGTACTGGAGACACAAAGATTGAAGGTCAGGTCCCTGCCCTTGAAAAGCTGACAGTCCAATAAAGAATACATACAGGCTGGGCACAGCGGCTCACGCCTGTAATCTTAGCACTCTGGGAGGCTGAGGTAGAAGGATTGCTTAAGGGCCAGGAGTTTGAGACCAGCCTGAGCAAGAGTAAGACCCTGTCTTTACTTAAAAAAAAAAAAAAAAATTAGCTGAGCATGGTGGCACACACTTGTAGTCTCAGTTTCTCAAGAGTCTGGGACAGGAGGATCACTTGAGCCCAGGAGTCTGGTTTGCTGTGAGATATGATGATGTCACTGCCTTCTAACCTGGGCAAGAAAAAAATACAGATGCACAGAAAGTGACAGGGAAGCAGGTTACCACAGAGCACAGGCCAAGGGGCAAAGGGTTTCACCCTCCTGGGAGGGGACAAGGCAAATCCTCCCAAAGGAGGCAGCATTTGGATCTGAACTTTGAGGGTGAGTAGGCTTTGATTATGCAAAAAGTATAGGGAATTCCAGAATTAAGAAAAGGCCCACGGCCGGGAAATGTAATCCAAATCCCAGGGACATTGAAGAGACAAGTTTGACTGGCAGGAAGAGGCCGTGCAGGAGGTGAGGAAGAAAGCTAATGAGAAGGCTGAGGTCAGAGAGATGATTTAATTTTTAAAATAAGTAATGTATTAAATGGTTTAAATTCAAAAGATAAAAATGATATACAGTGAAAAGTCACCTTCCCATCCCTGGCCCCCAGATATCCTACCCCTGTCTCAAAGGCAACTAATGTTACCTTTTTTTTAACATATACTTCCAGAGACATTTTATGCATATTCAGGTAAATACATTCCTCTTTTACTTTTCATGCACAAATGGCAGCACACCATACACATTGTTTTGCCTTTTTCTATTTAATTAAATAAATTACAAACCTGTCGTTTCTGAAATGGAGCATATATCAGAATTAGCTAGGCAGCCTGCTAAAACAGAGATTGTTGGACCCCACCCCAGAGTCTCTGGTTCAGTAGGACTTGGGTAGGGCCTGAGAATGTGCATTCTCAACAAGTTCCCAGGTAATGCTGATGCTGGTCCCAGAACCACACTTTGAGAAACACTGATGTAGATCACATTACATGAATTTACCAAGAGCTACATTTATTCATCTATCTGGCTATGTAATATTCCATTGTTTGGATGTACAGTAATGCACTTGACCCATCCCTTCCATTTCAGCTGTTTCCATATTTTACCATTTCAAACAGCTCTGCAGAAATTACACTGGTCTATTCACTATTTTACTCATGTGGAAGTAGAGCTCTGGGCCAAAGAGTCTGCACACCGGCAATTTTGACAGATGCTGTCTGACAGCTCTTGGAGGGAGCCCTGAATGCCAATATAAGGACTTCTGAATTTGAATGAATGCAGGCTTTTGAGGAGAAAACTGCTGGGGTCAGAGATGTCCTCTAGAAAAATTAATCTAGCTCCATGGTAATGTGTGGACTAGCGGGACAGTGACCCCATAGACTAACTCCAAGGGCCCCATGAGCCTTGCCCCAAGGCAATCATGCTTTTGGGGAACTCCCACATCCAAGTTGGGTGGGATCTGGGACTGACTTCCAACCAATATAATATGGCAAAGGTAGTGGGATGCCATTCTGTAATTATATCATGGTATATAGGACTCTGCCTGGCTTGTGGACTGGCACTGGTGGCTCTCTTTATCTCTTTCTGTCTTGAAGAAGCAAACTTCCCTGAATCCTGTAGCCACAGGAACTGAACACGCCAAGAACCATGAGAACCAACAACAGGATCCTTCTCCATTTGAGCCTCCAGATGAGAACCCAGCCCTCCCTTACATCTGGATTACAGCCTCATGAGAGACTCTGATGCACAGAGCCCAATTATGCCACACTGGGATTCCTAGCCCACAGAAAAGAAATAATTCTCTAAGATAATAAATGTGTCATTTTTAAGCAACTAAGTCTGTGGCGATTTGTTAGGCAGCCATGGCTAATAAAAATAAACATTTAGGATGGTGCTCAAAACCCAGGCTTGAATACTGAAGACCTGAATTAAATAAGTGTCAGGAGCAGAAGAGGGGAAGAGGGATATAGAGAAGATGTAGGAAATGTGTCAAAGGACAGCAGGCCCTGGGGTTGAAGGAAAAGAAGACAGAGGGGTTTCCTACCATCAGGGGAAGACCGCTAGATAATGTCCCTAAAACAGGTTCATTTTTCTGAGACTAAATCACACAGTAGTCTGAGGTAGGGAGGACAAGACATCTTTCTAACTTATCCCTCTCTAAAACTGTGCTTTCCCATGTAAACAACTCTGAGATTACTCAAGGCAGTTTCTCTAGGCCACTGCCTGCCATCTATAATTTGTTGACAAGGCAGATAAACACCCACACAGAGAAGACCCATAAGTCAAGGTTGTATTTCAAACCAGTGGGGGAATAACAGACTTTTCAACTAATTGTGTTGAGGAAACTCAGAAATCATCTGAAAAAATTTTGGTTCATATGTATCAAAAACCCTAACAAAAAATAAAACTATAGAAAGAGCTAGAAGAAAAATGTGAGAGAATGCCTATAATAGTCTTGCATTAGCAAGGACTTTCAAAGTGTGACCAAAACTCAGGTATCATTTTTTTTAAAAAGGCTACATCTGAGTTCAATAATTTTAAAATATTCAACACCATAAAATAAAATAAGTCAAATGACAATATAGCAAAAAATATTTGCAAATGTCTAAGGCTAAGACATAAGGCTAATTCCCTTGCTACATAAATAATGTACATGTACTAACATATGCAAGTCATGAGAAAGGCCAGCAACCTACTAGAGAAATGTACAACAAAGAATAAATTGTCAGTTCCCTAAACAGGAAACACAAATGCACTTTCAACTTTTGAAATGATGTTCATTTTCACACAATGCGGGAAATGCAAATTAAGACCACAGTGAGGTCCAGTTTTTATATATCAGATTAGCAAATATCAAGTTTAAAAATAGACAGTGCTTTATTGAACCCAAGGATATATAACCACTCCCATCTATGATCAGTTGAAGTTTAAATCAGAGCCACTACTATGTATATAAACACACACACGTGCATGTGCTTATATGCATGTATACAAACATGAACTCTGTTGAGGACACACAGCACTGGTGCCTGAGATTGTCTCTGGTAGAGGAACCATGTGACTGCTGCCTGTGCACAGGAATGGGAAGGACATTTTTCACTGTACCCCTTTTGCACTGCTTAAAATTTTCCCAAGTACACGCACAGCATTTTCAACAACTGTAGAAAATAAGGAAAAAGAAGTAGAGAGAGCATCCACTTCCCTATTATTCTCCCTAAGTACAATAACAACAAATGACCATTATGCAAAAAATAAACATAAAACAACTCTAAAAGGTAAAGAGAAGGCAGCTACCAGCTAGGGACTTTGGGACCAAGGGAAGGACAGAATGGTGAGTGTCCTGTGTCTTCTTTTGGACTCATGTATCCGGGGTTTGGAGCTGAAGAAGTCAGCAACCTGGAAATACCCATGGGCACAGACAAGAAGGGCTCAAGCAAAAGCCCTTTCTTCCTAGCCAAAGGACTGGGACAGGGGCAGCCTAAAAAGATAAAACTTTCAGGCAATAACTGTTCTACTCCAGCCAAACACCTACAGCCCACTCCTACCCATGCTGGCAAAGGCCAAATAGGGAGTGTAGCCCTCCATTTCCACCAGCAGTAATGAGGCACCCCAACCCCTTCCTCCTGAGGAGGTATTAGAGGAGACCTGATAGAGAGTCTGGATTTTTACTACTGCTCAGCAAAGATGAGATCACCCTAACCCCCTCCTAAGGTGGTGTCAGTGGGGGTCACATGTGAAGCAGTAATGAGGCACTCCAACTCCTCCCAGCCAGAAAAATATCATTGGAGGGGGAGTGGGAAATCTGGACATCAACTCCTACCTGGCAGGAATAGGGCAGCAAGCATCCCTAACTTCCTACTGGAGCATGTAAAAAACAAAAGCCAGCTAAAGCAGAAGGCTTCAGATCTATAGCCTCAAAACTCAATGCCCCAAATTTCCCTATTTCAATAAAGAAAAGTTATAGATCATACCAAGAACCAAGAAGATCTCAAACTGAATGAACAGAGGCAATCAAAAAACGACAGAGATGCCCCCAAGATAACAGAGGTGTTAGAATTCACAAGATATTAAAGCAGCTATCACAATAATGCTTAAACAAGCAACTATGAACATATTGAAACCAATGAAAAAGTCTATAAAAATTTAAATATAAAGAAAAACCAATTTCTAAATAGAAACTTAGAATCAAAAATTCAATAACCAAAATACAAAACTCAGCAGAATGGAGGAGACAGAAAAAGAATCAGTGAACTGGTAGATGGAACAACAAAAATTATCCAGTTTGCAAAATGAAAATAGACTGCAAGGAATAAAAGAGACGTGTGGTACTGTAACAAAAGACCTAACCTTTCAGTCACTGGAGTCCCAGAAGGAGAGGAGAGAAAGTGCTCAATAATAGAAAGCCTTCCAAATTTGGAAAAAGACATAAATCTACAGATTCAAGAAGCTATAAAAACTTCAAACACAATAAACTAAAAAAGAAAAAAAAATCCCATACCAACACACATCAATAGTTAAACTTCTGAAAATTAAAGATGAAGAAAAACTCTCAAAAGTGTCCAGAGAGAAGTGATTCCTTCCTAACCTATAAGGGAAAGTACAATTTGTAAAAGGTGAAAATTTTATGCTATCTGAAGTGAAAGCAGAGTACGGAAAGTACAATTAGGATGGCAACCATTTCTCTTCAGAAATCTTGGCGATGAAAAGGATAGCGTTTTTCTAGTGTGAAAAGAAAAAATACTTATCAACCTCAAATCCTATTTCCAGTGAAAATATTTTCCAGGGATAAAGGAAAAATCAGGTTATTCTGAGATGGCAAACCATCCTTCATCTCAGACCCACCCTTCCCCAAAAATGGCTAAAAAGAAAGATAAAGTAAGGGACCTTGGAACAACAGGAAGGAAGGAACACAGCATGCAAATGTATAGGTATATATAGTAAACATTATTTATCCTCTGGAGTTTCTAAATTATATTTAACAGCTGAAACACAAGCTATAATATTGTCTGATATGGTTCTAAATGTGTGTAGAATAAATATTGAAGACAATTACATTACGAATAGGGGGAAGTAAAATCTAAGAGCTTTTACACTTCACTCAAATTGGTAAAATAATGACGACAGCAGACTGGGATAATGTACACATTGTATGCTATGTAGATGAGCCACTAAAAACCTACATAGAAATAAACTAAAAAATACTACAAATA
>NW_003852407.1:4683434-4685812 GCF_000181295.1 Otolemur garnettii | reverse complement strand
AAAAAAAAAAAAAAAAAGACTCTGTTTCCAAGAAACTCACTTTAACTATAAGAAGATAGGTGGGCTGAAAGTAAAAAGATGAAAAAATCATGCAAATATTAATAGAAAGAAAGCAGGAGCAGTAACATCAATATGAGATAAAGTAGACTTCATAGCACAGAAAGTTATCAGAGACAGAGAGGGAAATTATATAAAGATAAAAAGTTCAGTCTACCAAGAATACATGGCAATTGTGAATGCATTTGTACCAAACAATAGAGCAGTAAAATATGTGAAGCAAAAAATGGTAGAACTAAAAAGAGAAACACACCAATCCACAAGTACATTTTTAGACTTCAACACTCCTCTCTCAACAATTAGTAAAACAACTGGTAAACAATTAGTAAAACAGTCAGTGAGCACATGGAATAAAGCAACATCACCATCACCAACAGAATCTAATCAACACTTACAGAACACTCAAATTATTGTATTAAGAATACAAATTATTCTCACATGCCCACAGAACATATACCAGGATAGACCATATCCTGGGCCATGTAGCAAGCCTCAATGAATTTAAAATAATTAAAATTATACTGTGTGTTTTCCAACCTCAATAAAAGGAATTAAATTAGATATTAGTAACAGCAGGACAACAGGAAAACCTCCAAATACCTGAAAACAAACGTCCTTCAACAGGTGAATGGTTAAACAACCTGTGGTATATCCACACTGTGGAATATTATTCAGCAATAAAAAAGGAAGGAACTATTGATACATGTATCAACCTCGATGAATCTTGAGGGAATTACCCTGAGTGAAAAAATTCCAATACCAAAAGGTTATATACATACTATAAGATTCCATTTATGGAATATAATGGCAAAATTCTTGAAATGACAAAATTATAGAAATGAACACATTAGTGGTTTCCGGGCATTAAGCAGAGAATGACAACAAGAGGTAAGTAGGTGTGGCTACAAAAGGTCAACAGAAGAGATTCCTTGGAAGTGATGGAAATATTCTAAATCTTGAGTAGATCAGTATCTACTGAGGCTGAGGCAAGAGAATCACTTAAGCCCCAAGAGTTTGAGGTTGCTGTGAGCTGTGTCATCTTGGCACTCTACCAAGACAGTGAGACTTTGTCTCAAAAAAAAGTAATCCCTCCCAGAAAATGTGTTGACCAAGGTAAAAGTGCCAACATACCTACACACACACACACACCTGAAATGTCTTCAGCAGTTGTCATATAAATTTGCACTAATTTTTACCTCTGATGTGATTTTCTGCCTCTCTTTGGAGAGGTCACATCCAGTTCTCTATGAGGTCAGCCACCCTTCATTTGGCCTCTCAAGGCTCTTCCACAAGTTGACTCAGGAACAAGCGCTGAATTTATAAAAGGAAATCCAGAACCCATGAGGGAGAGAAGGGCAAGCATGTGGCATTAGGTGATCCAAGGTGCGTCTGGGGGAGGCCAGGAAGCCCTTGAAATTCAGGGTTCAAGGGGGAATGTGTGTGGTATGTGGTTCTGTGATGTCTCACATGTTTCTGGAGAGAAGGTTTGTGGCTTTCACCTTGAGAGGGTTCATTTCCTAGAAAAGCAAGAGGAAGAGACCCACACCCAGAACCCTCAACCCACAGTTTCTGTACCCCCAGAAAAAAACTGACTAGCTCTGCTAAGCCGCAGGGCATCCTCTAAAAACTCGCCATAAGCCTGCTGGGTTCCTGTCCCCTCACTGCTGTTGTAAGCACTGTTGTGAAAACTGAAGGCCCCTGAAGATACTCTGTTTGCATTCTGTGGGACTGGAAATGTCAGAGCTGGGAGTGAGCTTGAAGATTACCTCATTTAAAAGCTCCATATCCACCTACCCCCAACTTACAAAAGAAGAAACCGAAGCTCAGAAACTGGATGACCTCCCAAATCATCCAGATGGTTAGCAGCAAAATTTAAACCAGCACTCAGGTCCAGTTCTCCGGGCTGCCAGCTTTGAGACATTCATCCCTTAGCTTGGATTAAGAGCCTGACACTGGGCAGTGCAGCCAGGAGAAAAGACTGGTCAGGAGGACTTCCATCCCCGCATTACTACAGTGAGAGCACGGCAGGCACCTGATGAAAATGAGCACAGGTATGCAGAAGTTAAAGAGCTTCCTCCAAAGATGCCTCACATCAGCGGCTTTCATTATTCCTAAGAGATTCGAGTAGGTGGCGGTGAAGGTTAGCATCACTAAAGAGTGTTTATTTCCTCAGATGACAGGCCATTAAACACCAGTTTCCCAGGGATGTTTCCATCCTGCCCCTTCTTCTTCTGAGGCCCTTCATTTGCACCACGGCTGCATCCACCAATTGCTCACTCACTCCACAAATGCTAACTGGTGCGTGGTGATAAGGAGACATG
>NW_003852407.1:4675868-4682764 GCF_000181295.1 Otolemur garnettii | reverse complement strand
CAGCCAGTGCTTTCCAAATATCCGTGTGCCTCCTGACACTTCCCAGCCCCCTCACAGTTAGGCTGGGTCACGTGACTGGTCCTGACCAACAGACTTTGAGTGAAGCTTCCTGTGGACCAGTGTCTGGCGCACTCCAGGCTGAGGGAGTTAAAAGCCGAGGTACCTTCCCCATCTTTCTCTTCCCTCCCATGTGGCTCTCATCAGATTCCACAGAAGTAAAATTAAATCTTTATTGGGGTTAAGCCATTAAAACATTAAGGGTTACTTATTAGACAGTTAGCATTGACTGACTCATAAAACCTTTCAGTGGCTCCCATTGCCCTCAGGATATGGCAAACTCCAAACTCCTCAGCATGGCCACGTTTAAGGCCTTTTATAGTCGGGATGGGGCCATAACCCCCTACCTGAAAGGTCCTCTCTACCTGGACAAGCCAGGCTCTCCCTGCCAACCTGATACCCAGGGGCACCCTGTCTCCCGCTCTGACAGCTCCCCTGCTCACACACTGCGCCCCGTGTGAGCTCTGCATGAGCAAGGACAGTGTTTTCCTCCTCTTTATCTCCCCAGAGCCCACCTCAGCAGCCCACTTTCAAATCTTGCTGGAGAAAACCACCTCTTCTAGGAGAGATGTAGTCAAATTGCAGGAACTCTTCATGAAAACAGAAGGTTTGAGGTGAGAAAACAAAGCCACCCATCATCACGCTGAGCTCTAGACAGCTCTATTCTGGGAGTCAACAGGCCACGTCTGGCCCGCTCTGTATCCCAGTGGGCCCGGGCTGTAGGTGAGGGAGTTCCTTCCCCACCCACCATCATCTCTGGGGTCCCTCTCAGCATAAAGTGACATGGTTCTGAACGCTGGCAAGCTTGTCTCTGCCATTTTCCCTCCTCTTTTTATTTTTTGGTCCCCGTCTTTCCCAGAAACCTCCACTTAGAATTCTTAGCTCATTACGTCTAAGCCCCTCATCTGTTCAACCAAAATCCAAGAAGGTGTCACCACCCAGGTATTACCCTTCTTTGGACCTTTTACTCTAATATGGGATCATGGAAGACCCAATGGAAGGGTGCTAATGGAGAGATTTCAGGCACAAGACAAATAGCAACCCAGATATCTGGTCACTGTTGAGGGGCTCCTTGGAGACACACCTTCCCTGCGTCCCCTCTCCCCACCACCCATCACCCAGCAGAGACAAGAGCTGTTAGAATAGCTAGATCTCAGCAGCCAGCAGGGAGGGTGCTGGCCGGAAAGAGAGTTCATACTGGTGGAATATCCTGAGGGTGGGACCCAAGCTCCTCATTCCTCATTCCTTGGTTTCTTTTATCTGGTATTTCTGGGCAAGACAATGAGCAGGCAGACCGGAAAGTTACAAGCCAGGGTTGCCAATCCCTGCCAAAAATGCAGCGAAGCAAGCTGGAAGGAAGCTAGAAGGAGACTGGAGCCTCTCTTTAATTTCCTCTTCTGTTTTGCTTTGCATGCACTCCCCCGCCCAGCCCACTCCTAGTCTTTTTTGCCCTTGGGCTCTAACTCCAAAAGAACACTACTTCCCATCCCAGATGGAGGGGAAACCCACCCGCAGTCACTCCTCACTAGTGTGCTAGCCACTTTCAGGAAGGCTCTGGCTCTCCCTTGAGCAGCAAGGTTTCTTGGAAGCACGAAATCAACCAGGAAAACCCATTCCCCGGCTAAGCTGGAAATACAGTGGGAGGAAAGGCCAGGTAGGTCTCTCCTTTTAGACTAGAGTCAGGACCCAACTGGAAACAAAACTGGAAAGGTGGTGGACAAGACAGGACCTTCCAGTTCCCTGCCTCCCCTAGAGAAGAGTCAGAGTGCCTTCAGATGCTACCGTGACTACTTAAGAGCTTCCCACCCCTCCTCACAGCTTCTGCACTTAGCTTGCATGCTGTGCACATGGACACGCACACAACAAATGCCGGTAAGTGCTGCAGAGAAAAAGAGGGATCAGGGCTGAGATCCTGTCTCTGGCTGGGCAAGTTATTTGACCACACTGAGCCTCAACCTCCTCTTCTACGAAGTGGAGACAATTCGCAGAATTGTGATGAGGATTAAATGAGATTATGCTCCTGCTACGGAACTTGTATGGAGAAGGCCCTCCATAAATGTGAATTTCTTCTTGCATCCTGGCAACCAGTTGTCATTTGAAAATGACAGAGTAGGAACCAGAAGACTTGGCTTCTAGTCCTAGTTCTGCCATCAACTAGCTTGGTGACCTCAGGCGAGTTACTCATTTCCCTGCGTTTTTTCTTTCTGGCTCTTAATTTTTAAGAGCAGTATTTCTCAAACTACAGTGTGCATAAGAATTGCCTGGAAGGCATATAAAACACAGATTGCAGGGCCTACCCCAGAGTTCTGATGCAGTTACTCTGACTGAGACTGTAGAATTTGCTTGTCTGACCTGTTAGTTCCCAGGCGAAGATGCTACTGGCCCCAGGACCATGCTTTGAGAAGTAGAGGCAATCTCAGAACTCTTCCCAGTTCTAACAGTTAATGAGTTGATTTAAATTAATCCACATTAAGTTGTTAGTGACTGGTACTCATTAAATGTGTTCTTCATATGGATATTTGCATTTTAAATATAGTAATAAAGAGACTATCTACTTTTAAGTTGGATATGATAAAGGCCTAGAATCTGTGACAGGAAAGATGATTCCAAGGGAAGGCTTGACCCGGCCTCTCCAGCCACACTGTGTAGGCATCACATAAAACACAGATTGTATGGAAAGCTCTAGCTTCCCATGTGACTCAGCTGCACTTGGTTAATTACTGTTTGGAGGTAAGACATCTGAGGCTGAGGAAAGGCCCCTGGTCACCTGAAATCAGCCACGGCCAGGCCCCATTGCTGGCAGCAAGGCTGTCAGTCAGCTGGTAACTTTCTCAGTTCCCCCACCCCTCTTAGGGCCCTGGAGAGCAGCCTCATGCCTGGGATGAGCGACAGAGCCCAGAGCCTGCAGCCCCAGAGGCTGTCACTCTGCAGTGTCTCTGCAGTCTGGGAGTATAGCCCCTCTCGGCTCTGTTCCCTGCTTTTGTGTGGCTGTGAGGCCTGTCCAGCCAAGTGGCCAGGCTCTGTAAATGCTGCTGTCATTCTGCTAATGCTCTGGGCCTTGCCGCAGGGAAGAGAGCTGCCCCTGGAGTCAATTACAGAGTGATGACACCCTCCTCCTTGGCTTCTCATCAGTCCCCCACCCAACACAGCCCTTCTACCTTGGGTGCACAGAAACATGAAGAGGGCAGACCCCTCCCATCCTCACTATGGTCTCAACATTTCTAATCCGAAATTCAAGCACCTGGACACGGTCCTCAGGAAAAAGGTTGATACTGAGAAGAAAAGTTCCCAGAAAGAATCCAGGGATAAAAGCAGGACTGAGATCAAGCCTGGACTCCCACGCTGGGCCTCATATGGGTTACAGAGGATGGAGGGGGTGGTGCCTACAGGCAAGGCCACCCCCTACCTGAGTTTCATCCCCCAGAGCACCTGGCTTTGTTATTCATTCATGCTGCAAATATTTATTAAGAGTATGTTTAGTCTGGTTATTGGGTCAGGGGAAAAGATCTAAAGATGAACAAAAAGAAGCCCCCCAAAGCTCCTGGTCTACTAGGGGAGACAGCTAGACAAATGATCACCAACATATGCGGTGAGCTGGAAATGAATGCAAAGTCTACATGAGCTCAGGAGAAACAGTTCACTCTGCCTGTTGGGAATGTAGAAAGCAAGAGAAAGCAACATAGGAAGGTGACATTTGAACTGGTCCTAAATGACAAATAGGACAAAGGATGTCTGGACAGGATTCTATTCAAAAATCTTTAACAACTGCTAAGGCCCAGGCCTGGCCCAACTGGAAAACATACTGATGAAATATAGCCAGTTCGACATATGCATGTACTATACTTCTTCCCCAAACTCTATTAAAGTGGTTTTAAAAAATTAAGCATAAATAGAAAAGAATTGGAAGAACTGTAGAGGCGACAAAGCAATACCATTTTGGAAGCTGGAAACTAGATGGACAAGTGACAAATGGCTCAGGAATCCCAAAAAGCTGAATTCTAAGCCAGCAGTAGGCAAAGCTGAGAACCAACCCACGCTGTATTGCAAAACTCTCTTAACAATTCGGAAATTAGTGATATTGATTCCTCTTACTTCCAAGAGTGAAGAGGAGAAAGGTGAAATGAGGAAGGTTTGTTGGCAGTCTGTTTAGGAAGTAGTTCGAGTTCTTTCCCTGATTAGTGACTGCCCTTGCCCAGCCTAGCAGAAGATGGAGGTTTATTCTTTGGAAAGGATAACTAGAAGCATTCTGGACTGGGTGATACCAGGCAGAACTAATGACAGACCTACCATGCTGAAAACAGGGGAATTAAAGAACATTCATTTGCATTCTGGTTACTGAGGCTCCAGTCCATATTTCACAAGGCACTCAGAGCACCAACTCTCAGCATGTTGCCCTCCAGGCAGAAGACAGATGAGGCTTCTGTGACAATCCCAACCCAACTAAGAAGAAAGACTTCATGGTACTGATACTGAAGATTCCACAAGAAAAAAGGCCCAACTAGATCATCTTCCAAAGAAGCCCACAGTCATCAAATCCCACCTGTACTCAGAGATTCTTAAATATGTGCAGATAAAGAAAAATAAGCACACATATAAACAAAGCTTCAAAATCGAACAACAGAAATAAACAACAACAAAACAGCTGGTAAAAATAGAGACTGTGCAAGGAGAAAAAAATACTTAACAAATTTTTGCATTAAATTTCTTCACAGAGATAGTATGCAATCATAAAACAAGAACAGGATGCTATGAAAAGGAACATTCAGAAACAACAAAAAAAATTCTTTTAAATTAAAAATATGATAATAAATGAAGCATTCAATAGAAAGTTGGAAGGTAAAGTTGAAGAAATCTTCCAGAAAGTAAAACAAAAAGACAAAAGAAAAAAAGAGAGAAAAGTCAACAAAACTACAGAAACAGTCAAGAAGGTCTCCTATCCAAATCAGAGTCTTAGAAAGAGGGATCAGGAAAAACTAATAAACAAACAAGAATAGTAAACCATCCACAAAATCAAGAAAACTTCCTGAACTGACAGACTAGGGTTTACAGATTGAAAAAGCCTATCAGGTGAGCCCTTAGATAAAAATATAAGCACAATTGATAAAAACAGATGTACTCTAAGGCAAAGCACATCATTATGACCTTGTAGAATATTGGAGTGAAAAACAAAACCATAACATGTTTGTGGATTAGAAAACTCAATATTAAGATGTCAGTTCTTTCCAACTTTATGGATTCAACACAATTGCAATTTAGATCCCAGAAATCCATTTTGTAGATGGTAACAGAGTAATTAGAAAGTTTGTATGGAAAAGCATAAGATCTGGAATAGCAAATA
Organism: Otolemur garnettii; assembly: GCF_000181295.1. Classification (NCBI taxonomy): domain Eukaryota; kingdom Metazoa; phylum Chordata; class Mammalia; order Primates; family Galagidae; genus Otolemur; species Otolemur garnettii. The sequence continues at coordinate 4,677,369 of NW_003852407.1, read as the reverse complement.
TAATTCCGAAAGAGAACAAAGTTGAAAGACTCCTACTACCCAATTTCCAGACTGTCTATAAGGCCACAAAATCAAGACGGGGGGTGGGGGGGTGGGGATTAGCAAAACAACAGACACATAGGTCAGTAGAACTGAATAGAGATCCCAGAAACAGGCCCACACAAATGTAGCCAACTGATCTTCATTTTTCTTTTCGTTTTGTAGAGACAAGGTCTCACTATGTTGCCCAGGCTGAACTTGAACTTTTCGGCTCAAGCACTCCTCCCACTTTAGCCTCTTGAGTAGCTGAGACTACAGGTACACACCACCACACCTGGTTCATCAACTGATTTTTGACAAAAGAGCAAAGACAATTTTACTCCTTTGGAGCAAGAGTAATTCCAAATGATGCTGGAACAACCGGACATCTATATAGATGCAGCCTAGTCTACCTTAAACATGCTCAGAACACTTACATTATCCTACAGTTGGGCAAAATCATCTAATACAAAGCCTATTTTACAATAAAGTGTTGAATATCTTATATAATTTATTAAATACTGTACTGGAAGTGCAAAACAGGATGGTTGTATGGGTACTAAAAGTATGGTTCTACTTAATGTGTATTATTTTTCTACCTTTATAAGTCAAACAATTGTAAGTCAAACTATCATTAATACAGGGACCAAGTGAATGTTTAAAAGTACACCAAAACACAGGCTTCACACCTTATACAAAAAATCAAAATGGACCTGGGCCTTAAATGTAAAATACAAAATTATAAAACTTCTTGATTAAAAAAAAAAGTAGAAAATCTCCATGAAAGTGGGTTTCGTGATGAATCTTTAAACATGACACCAATAGCACAGGTATTTAAAAAAGGCAGGTGTTTGAAATAAAAAATATAGTAAGGAGCTCAGCACCTGTAGCACAGTGGTTATGGCACCAGACACATACACCCAGGGCAGCGGGTTCAAACCCAGCCCGAGCCAGCTAAACAACAATGACAGCTGCAACAAAAAATAGCCGGGCACTGTGACAAGCACCCATAGTCCCAGCTACTGGGAAGGCTGAAGCAAAAGAATTACTTAAGCCCAAGAGTTTGAGGTTGCTGTGAGCTATAACACCACAGTACTCTACCCAGGGTAACATAGTGAGACTCTATCTCAAATATACATATATATATAGTAAGGTTAGACAATTACAAACTTCTTACCTATGAAAGACAAGGTTAAGAGAATGAAAAGAAAATTCCCAGCCTGGAAGAAAATATTTGCAAAACACATATATGAGAAAGGACATATATCCAAATACACAAGCAACTCTTAAAACTCAACAGTAAGCACAAACAACCCAGTTTAGAAATAGGCAAAGATTTGAACAAACACTTTGCCAGAGAAGATACACAGATGTCAAATAAGTGTATGAAAAAATGCCCAACATAATTTGTTATGAGGAAATTGTATGTTTGAACAATAATAGAGTACTACTTTTTACCTGTTAGAATGGCTAAACCCGGCTC
>NW_003852407.1:4669965-4675654 GCF_000181295.1 Otolemur garnettii | reverse complement strand
CGGCACTCTACCCAGGGGGACAGCTTGAGGCTCTGTCTCAAAAAAAAAAAAAAAAGAATGGCTAAACCCCAAAAAGTGACAATGCCAATAACTGTCAAGGATATGTAGCAAAAGGAACTCTTCATTGCTGGTAAGAGTACAGAATAGTGCAGCCACTTTGAAAGCCAACTTGGTAATATTTTTATAAAGCCATTATATAATCAGTCATGCTCCTAGGTATATACCAAATATGAAAATCTATGTCCACATAAAAACCTACAAAGTGAATGTTTATAGCAGATTTATTCATAATTGTGAAAAACTGGGAAAAAACAAGATGTCCTTCAATAGATGAATGACATAAATGAACTGTAGTAGTGACCCTTGAACAATGTAGGTTTACAGGCACTGACCCCCACACAACTGAAAATCTGCATGTTAATTTTTGACTCCCCCAAACTTAACTACTAACAGTCTACTGTTAACTGGAAGCCTACTGATAAAGTTGATTAACACATATGTTTATGTTTTATGTGTTTTATACTGCATTTTTATAATATTGTAAGCTAGAGACAAGAAAACATTATTAAGAGAAAACATATTTACTATTCATTAAGTGGAAGTGGATCATCAAGGTCTTCATACTAGTCATCATCACGTTGTGTAGGATGAGGAGGAAGAGAAAGAGAAGGGACTAGACTTGTTGTCTCAGGAGTGGTAGAGATGGCAGAAAATTTGGACCCAAGTGGACATGAGCAGTTCAATCCTGTGTTGCTCAAGGATCACTTACATCCACATGACAGGATATTCAGTGACAATATTTCAGAGAAATAATCTACCAAGTCAGAAGAATATACAGATAAATCTTAAATATATATTGAGAAATAAATCAATTTGGAAAGACTACATAGTGTATGATTCTCTTCATATGACATTCAGGGAAAGGCAAAACTATAGAGATGGTTACCAAGGGTTGGGGGAAAAAGAAGGTTGAATAAGTAGAGCACAGGGGATGAAGGTGTAGAGTGGTGACACTATTCTGCATGATGCCCTAAAAGCAGCGGTTCTCACCCTGGGGTCGCACCACCTTTGGTGATCAAATGACTCTTTCACAGGTATCACCTAATATCAGATACTTACATTACAATTCATAACAGTAGCAAAATTACAGTTATGAAGTAGCAACGAAAATAATTTTATGGTTGGGGGTCACCACAACATGAAGAACTGTATTAAAGGTCACGGCCTTAGAAGGGTTGCAAACCACTGCCTAAGAGTGAGTCCAAGACATGAAGCAGTTGTCAAAACCCATAGAACTTCACAGCACAAAGAATAAACCTTAATGTATGAAAATATTTAAACATCTCATTTAGGAGATAGAGGAATCCCAGAATGGAAGGGATAATGTGACCCCAGAAAATATAAATGTATCAAAAATACATGACATAAGCTTACTGATAGGGCCAAGGAGTAAGGTGCTGACCTAAGAAGCACTGGAAATAAATGAAGCATGTAAGACTAAAAGCAAAAGGAGCTGTACATAGCACTGTACTCTAGTTGCTACAGTTGTTTTTCATGAGGATACAGGTTAGCAAGTCTGCAATGACTACATTGTAAGTAAATGGATGTCAGGTGGTGGGAGCCAGGTTGGAGTGGACCTGTTTGTTACAAATCAGCAAAGAGAAGAGGCTGAAATGATCTATGTGATAATAAATTAGAAGGAACTCACATTTAGCTTAATGTAGGTACAGATAGTTACATATAGAACATAGATATGCATAAAGATAGAATATTTACAGATATATGTACATATGTAAATATTTACAGATATGTATACAGAGCTTAGTACACGCACATATACCTCCTAGCTCTGTCATCTGAGAAGTCCTAAAAGCAAAGACACCCTAGTTGCTATGAGCACATCAAATGCTCAGATCTTTCTTTCTAACACCATTCTCCAATCAAAGGAATGGCTAACTCTAGGACTGGAGGAGAAAATAGAAAATAGGAACCTAGAGCACCTTATAATACCAGAAAGTAAAAAAGAGTAAAAAAGTTCACACACACACACACAATGTTGAGGTAGGAGTGGGGTCAACAGAATAGAGGAGCCAACTGAAAGATTTGCCAGCAGCCAAAGCTGTGACAACTTAAAATAACAAAATAAATAACTAGTAATGGATTATAAGCAAAAAATACAAAATAAATATCCATGAGTCCATAGTAATATAAATAAGTAATTGAATAAATAAAGCCAATGGGAGAGACAGACAAATCTCCTGTGCAGGGGAGCTCTAAATACCTTATGTGGCTACTCCATCCCCAAGCAGACGGAGCATAGCTCCCATTCTGTAAGTGTGGGCTGTACACAGTGACTCTCATTCAAAGAGAAAATTATGGAAAGAGAGAGGGAGTAAAAAAGAGTAACTTTCAAGTCGAGAAATAACCACCATTACCTCAAGCCAAATGATCAAAGTTACCATTAACAATGACAAGTCATATTGATAGTATATACCCTTGATCTGATGTAATGATAATGGCACTTTGCCTCTGTGATCTTATTCTCCAAGTACATTACTTCAATATAAAAATGAGAAAAACACTGGCTATAACCTAGTTGAAGGACATTCTACAAAATACATGACCAATGCTCCCCAGACAGTCAAGGTCGGCAAAAACAAAGAAAGTCTGAGAAAGTGTCAGAATCGAGAGGAGTCTGAGGAGATACGACTACTAAATGGAATGTGGTGGCCTGGATGGGATCCTGAAACAGGAAAGAACATTAGGAAAATGCTAAGGAAATCTCAGTAAAGAATGAAATTTAGTTAATGATACTATACCAATATTGCTTCATTTACTGTGACAAATGTGCCTTACTAATGTAAGATATTAATAATAGGAGTAACTGGGTAGGGAGTATATAAAAACTCTGAACTACCTTCACAATAATTCTGTAAACATGTAACTGTTGTAAAATAAAAACGTTTTTTAGGCTCCTACAACCTTGCAGAAAGAACAACCAGGGCATGTACAAAGAAACAGGTTTCAAAATAGTTCCAGAGTTCTCAATAATAACAGTGAAATCTAAAGGATATTGGGGAAATGCCTTTAAAATTATGAAAGAAAATGATTTCCAAACTGGAATTCTATATCCAGCCAAACTACCTATCCTGTGTAATGGTAGAATAAAGATATTTGCAGATATTCAAAATTTCAAATAATTTATGTCCCATGCAGCACTTCTTATGAAGCCACTCAAGGACATACTCCACAAATATAGAGGGTAACCAAGAAAGAGGGGGCCATGGGATATATGAAACAGAAGATCCAACTCAGGAGACAATCAAAGAACCCCAAAGTCTGATAGTAAAAGGTGACCCTAAGATGAGAGAGCTTACCAGGCATCAACACCAATCAGTGCAGAAGGGAGCACTTCAGAGGCACAGAGACAGATTTGATTTCTCCAAGAAACCTGAACATTTTAAGAAGAGATTTGGAGAAGAGTAAAGATCCAGGGATTAAATTAGTACTAAGTACATGTAATCCTAGGCAAATAAAAATAATACAATGATCAACTCTAGGGAAAACGAAGAGTGACTCAGAAAAGAAACAGCATCACAGACATGCTAGATGGTCCATGGGAGAAGAGTGTGTACACAGTCATAGCCACGTAACTACTCAATATTTACCTGGCTAAAAGCCTGACATAAATATCTTGGGAGGATGAGGAGGATAATGAGTCAGTCAGCTATTGCTTGTTTATAATGCAGGAACAAAAGAAATCTCAGGGACCTACAAGAACAAAAGCGTTTCTCACTGATGTACACTGAAGCACAACTGCAGGTCAGCCATGGCAGGCCTACATGTCTTTCTCCATACCAGGATGGAGAAATCGGCCACTCTTTGGGACATATTCATTCTCTTGGCAGAGGAAAAAGAGTAACTCAACCTGATCACACAATGTCACTTAAGCTTCTGCAGAGAGGCATATATCACTCCAGTGCATAAGCCACTGACAAGTCATCAGTGGCCCAAGCTTAATGTCAATTTCCTATGCTTTCCTTCTACAGGGAAGCAAGTCACATGACAATGGAAACAGAATATTATCCATTTATAGGGAGGCAGTGAATTCATTATATAGTTGAGGAATGCGTATGTGTACTACAGCGCAAGGTGGTGGGTGGATGGGTGGGTGCAATGGAAGAGAGCTAAATTCTCTCCATACGCTAATGGGAAGCCAACAGATAGTCCCCAAAACTGAAAAATCAGGAAGTATCTGCTCATGTATGCGATTCAGAAACACGGCCGTAAGTATAAAAATTCAAGAGAAAGAATTGAAAGGAGTTGTTCATGAGGAAGAGGACATGGGGTATGGAAGTAGGGGATTATTATTTTGCATAGTAAGTTTGTAAAATCATTTGCTAAGAATTACCCAAAGACATCAGAAACCAAGGCCAAGGAGCTCTCAGTCACTAAACCTCACTACATCATGGTTACTTTTCCCTCTGTTTTTGATGGTAAGAAGTACATAAATCTCTCTACTTTAAAACAAAGAACGTGAAATCACTGAGAGCTGCTATTATAACACCCCTTCAAAACCCACACATCCTCCATGAATACGCATCTTCCTACGTAATAGAAACCTACATATTCTTTACTTTCCCTCAGTCACCTCTATATCATCCTAGCCACAAAAGAAGGATCATGCAGGAACCCACAACAGAATAGAACTCAAAGTCACAAGTGACTCCAGATGCATTCACGGCACTGCGGTGTGGGAGGTGTGCCTTACTAACAACTCCAGCTAAGATGTAAATTCTTTGCCCATATGCAGATTAGCTGAAAAGAAATATCATACTAAAAGCTCTTGGAATAGCAGAGCTTGGAAGTAAAAAAAAAAAAAATTACCTAAAAATGATAAAACAGGAGCTGCTGACCAAGAGCTAACATCCTCTCCCCTCTCTACACTCTCCATCTTCCCCTCTATATCCTGCATCTTCAAAGGTATAAAAAGTGGAAGGCAAGGTAAACATTTAGATGATTGTCTAATAGGACTCAAATCTGGCCCAACACTTTCTTCTTAACTTCTCCAGGCCACGTGCAAACTTTCCTTTACAGGAATTACATCATGCCTGATTTCCATACCCAAACAAAACTGAAGGGAAGAGTATCTCAGTCTCAGAAGCCCAGGAGTCCAGCTGTGGGGCTGTCTCTCTCACACCCTCACACACACCAGGCTGCTGGCTCAGACCAGGTGGACCTCCCCTTCACCACGAACCCCTTACAGAATCACCCTAAAACAAAAACTGTTGTAGAAAACAAATTCAATGATCTTATTTTTCCAACTGACGGGGCTTACATACAGAAGAATACTTTCCACTGCATTTCTTGTTAGACTTTTTGATGTCTAGGTTGTCTCAAATTAAAAATACATATATATTTTTAAGCACCAAAAAGGGGAGGATGATGGGGAAGAAAGGCACGTCAGAGGTCAGTATGTCACGCTAACAGCGAGCAGCAGGGCGCCTTCTGAGCTGCGGTACCTGGAAGAGGTTGCAAGGGAATTTGGGAATCCAGGCTTGGCATGGGACTCAGGACTGCCTTGAAGAGTCTGAGCAGTAAGCTGATATTCCAGAGGTAACCCTGGGGCAGAACTACTGGAAGGGAGGAACTGTTGGTGTCCTTGGGCCTTTTTGCAATATCTCTTTTT
>NW_003852407.1:4667196-4669810 GCF_000181295.1 Otolemur garnettii | reverse complement strand
CCACAACACCCAGCTATTTTTTGGTTGCAGCCATTATTGTTTTTTGGCAGGTCCAGGCTGGATTCGAACCCGCCACCTTAGGTGTATGTGGCTGGTGCCTTAGCCGCTTGAGCCACAGGCACCGAGCCCAATATCTCATTTTAAATCACAAGAGCCTAAACTACAGCAGTTAAGAAGGAAAGTAGAACCAATGGGAAGAAGTCAAAAGATGCTTGAGTGGTAGAATCCTCAAGACTTGGGAACTGCTTCAGTGAAGGCGGTGAAAGGAAGGATGGAAATAAGAAACAGAGATTGAGCCAGGGTTAGCTTGGGGGTTAGTCCCCATCCCAGGACAAACCCCAGCCACAGCCTCTGGCACGGCAAAGCACTTTCTCCTTTGTCTCAGTCTTATCAAGTGTGCTTGGCAAGAACAGTTTTAAGACAAATCCATTTGACCTACCCCTGCAGTGCACCCCACCACGCTGGGAACTAGAGGATCAAGAACATGACTGGGGAGGCTATGGACAGTCAGGAAGCCCCTGCCACCTCTCACTGTACCCCCAAGCACAGTTGCTGTGGACAGTGAGAGGGTGGATAGAGAGCGGGGAAGGCAGAAGATGTTGTGGAAGGTTAGATGATGAGTCATGGTTCCCAGGACAGCCTCACATCACAGCCAAATACCAAAACCCACCGGCATCCTTCGCTGCATGGGTTTAATACCATGATGATGGCAAGGTGCAGGAGACCTAATATGATATTTTGGAGACATATGTTATTCAATGTTTACTACTTTCTGGTCTGCAGATTTCTTTTCAAGTCCATCTTTTTCTTTTTGGAAAGAATCAGCAAGACTTGGGACTGGCTTCAGTGAAGGAGGTGAAGGGAAGGATGGAAGTAAGAAACAAGTCTTGAGTTAGGTTGGGGTTTAGTTCTCATCCCAGGACAAGCCAAGAGGTTAAGCACAGCTTTGCAATTACAGGTTCCATTTGAGGGCATAGCCAGAGAGGGTGGATGGCACTGTGTGAAGTCACCCCAATGAGTCTAAATGCACACGCTGTTGTTAAGTAGGTAAAACATGACCCCACACAAAGGCAGGCTTGCCCAGGACGCACGTACCCTTTGGAGTAGAAGACCATAGTGCAGAGATGGCCATGCACAGAGAAGGCACTGAAGCACACAAAAAGTCCCTTTAACCTCCTTCAGCCAACAGTTCAGAAATACACAGGAAACCCTCGATATTTGCAGAGTTGTGATTTGTGGTTTCAAACATGCACAGGGCTGCCTGCGCCTCACTGCTCACCAGCCCACACGGTGTGCTGCAGGCCGCCACAGCAGCAGGCACACAGCCCATGTGTCTCCGCAAAGCTCCCTCCCAGTGGCCTTCTCAGCTGCCCTGGTTCCACAACAGGGAGATTCACCCCCTCCCCGCAAATACACTCTTTTTAACTCCTTATGGCAGTGGTTCTCAACCTTCCTAATGCCAAGGCCCTTTAATACAGTTCCTGTGGGTTGCAACCCACAGATTGAGAACCGCTGCCTTATGGTATAGTCACGGAATCACATGATGTTTAAACCAGAAGGCAGGAGCCTGAGTCCACTTTTTCAGTCTCCTCACCATTATCCTCCATCCCGCACCCCATCTAATGTCTCCTAAGAGGCTGCTCTCTCTGGTGAACACACGAGAGGCAAAATTCTAAGGAGGCTTCTCCATCCGCTCCAAGGACAATCAGTGCTGTCGTCCTTGGCTGTCGTCCTTGTCTCCCCTGCCTCTCACCACTACCACTAACAACAAGAATCTTCTAGGCCAGATGCTGAAAGGTGGAAAGAGCAGATGGAGGAGAGGGCAGAGGGCAAATGCCGAGTGTCCACAGGGTAAGAGCAGAGCCAGCCAAACGCCCAGGTGCACTTGAATTCTAAGCCTGTCACTTCCAGGGGTTCAGCAAGCACAGCACCTCCCCCAGCCCATGCAGCAGATGCCAACAAAGAGGCGCTGGTACTTGCCAAAGAAGGGAATGCAATCTAAGCAGCAGAGGCTGGGTTTACCCACAGTGACCATATTTTTCAAACCACAGATCAGAGCTGTTCTGGAAAATCCAGGTCATAGAATAGCAGGAAATATACAAAAACAACCTTAAGTGCAGGACGATGGGACACACAGCCTGTGTACAGATGTGCTGGGGAACCTGAGTCAATTCAAGGGCCCCCACATCACCCAGTCTCTGTAAGGACTCTCAGTCAAAGATGCAGAGGGTAGCCACCTAAAACAAGTGAAAGGAAATTCCATTCTCATTTTGCTTCGTCTCAAAGAATGTTATCAGATACCACTTGATGACAAATAGAAACATTACTCAAGTCGCCCCTTCTCTCTTCCCCACGCCTCCCACACCCTCTGCAGTCTGTCACTTTCCAACTCTTCCAAACCTTCCCAATGCCTCCCATGCAGCTTCTCTACCATCTCTCTCCTGTATCAGCCCTCAGTCCTGTAGGGACTGATTAATTCCAGTGGAATGACCCAGGAAGACTTCTCGGAGTAGGAGACCATGTATGGTGAGGTTCAAAGGATGCGTCAGATTTTAATAAAAGTGAAGTAAAGAACATTTAAGTTGCGGGGATACAATAAGCAAAAAAAAAAAAA
>NW_003852407.1:4663508-4667052 GCF_000181295.1 Otolemur garnettii | reverse complement strand
AAAATAGCATTCCAGCAGGACCCACAGGGTGGATTAGAGGGGATACCAGGAGAGAATGGACTGCAGCCACCCCTCTCTCTAGCCTCCGTTTTAACAGATGCTCAACATGAATGGGGCTTTATTTCTAATAGGCAGTTGTAATGAACACCACTGGAAAAAGTGGTCATCCGAAATCCACAGATAACTCCCAGGTGTGATTTTAGCATCACTTACAGCCAGCTGCCTCCTCTTATGAATCTCTTGCCTGAACTTCAGTAAGTTGCAAAGCAGATGAGTCTGACCTTCACGTCTCTTTGCCTCCACCTTCCCTTGAGTCAGAGAAACTAGCATTGAGATGGGCCGGAGAGGGAGGGGCAGTGAGAAGAGAGGACGTAGGCCTGGGCCACCATAGCACACATGTGCGCGTGCACACACACACACACACACACACACACACATACACACACACACACACAGAGCAAGCATTAACTTAATCAGAGGTGGCAAACCAGCTGACCGCAAAACATAATAAAAAGCACCATTTGACAAAAAGCCTGGTTTTCACCCTGTATACTGGTCTAACTGACTATGTGGGCTTGTTTTAGAAACCAGTTTCCCTCCTTCCAAGTGACATCCCAACCATGCTTTAAAATTCACCTGAGCCACCAAGCCACCCACATTATCTCTGCTCCCTCGGCTGTCCCTCTGAACATCTCCACTACCAGTATGCCACCTAATCCCGGCGCCATCTTGGTTTGTTCTTTTTCATTTTGTTTCAGTGAATATTCGCATCTTCTCCCAACAAGGGCACCTGTCCATCAAGGGCAGGAATTACATCCTGCATTTTCCCATGCTTTCCCATAGTTCTTTGCAATGTGTTGGGCACATTGGAGGAACAGAATAAACCGTTGCTGAGTCACTGATTGTTTTTTTTTTTTTTTTGAGTCACTGCTTGTTCAAAAAGTATTTTTAAAATGTAGCCGTGATTATATTTGCTTTCTTTTTCATACTGGGAAATCCATGAGAAAAGTTAGTTTCAGCAAACTGATTGTGAAATATCTTACTTCATTTCAGCTGACAAATACTAGCATCACAGAAGGTGGAGGTGGAAGAGAGACCACAAAGCCATTCAGCCCACCTTACCCGAAGTAACTGGCACAAATTTGATTTAGAACAAGCAAGGGTGAAGGGATAATGCAGAAGTGCCTCTCAGTACTTAAGAACTCTGTTCTCCTTAAGCGTTCAAACATTGCGCTCTCATTCTGTTTACAGGATTCATTAGTCCTTCCCCTCAACCCCTCAGGCTTTATTTGGACCAGGTTCCACTTTAGCACAACCTGTCTGAGTCATCGCACTTTCTAAATAATTGCCCTGCAGTCTGAACGAATGTGGAGGCTTCAGGCTGGTGGCAGCAGGTAACTTTGTAGGCTGCAAACCACATTCTGCCATTTATTCACGGTGATGTTTGGAGCCATTTAACTTCCTGCGTGTGTATGTGCGCGTGTGCAGGTGCCAGGCCTGCCTGTGGGCTGGTGAGCACCTGGGGGTCTGCACTACCCCGTAGAGAGCGTCGCAGAAGAATGGGGTGAAGACAGCAGGCCTCAGAGACAGACAGATGTGAAGTCAATTCCCCACCCGGCTCCTTCCTAGATGTAAGATCCAGAGCCCTTTACTTCTGTGACTCTTGAATTTCTTGCCCTTAAAAGATAGCTGTAGAGATTAAAAATGTGTGTAAGCACTTTGTCCAGGGGCAGGTCTCCTGTGAGAAAAACCTGAGGGAGCCTCATCCTCCACCCGGGCCACCCCAGCCTACTAGTTACGGAAGAGGCCACCTGCAGCCACATTCCTGTGCAGTGAGGCTCTCCCTGATAAAAACTGAAGAACCAGATCAATACTGAAAAGGAGGAAGCTCAAAGGAAAAGCGAGAACCAAGCTCCATAATGCACTAGTGAACGTGAAGAGCCTGGCACGGTGCCTGGCACAAAGAGATACTTAATACATTTGAATGACTCAACGAATCAACAAATACTCTCTGAATTATCTCTTTCTAGGTTCCTCCACACTCCCCTCTGTCCACTGGGAGATACTCTATGCTTACAAACCTGAAATTTCCAACAGTAAAACCTTCAGTGTATTTAAAGATGCTGTCACTGGTGTGAGACCCAATTATAGCCATCCAGTTGAGGGGACCGGCTGGTTTGGAAGCCCTTGGTGGAGGAGAGACTATTGGGTTGTCCACCTGTGCTTCTTTTCTATTTTATTATTTTTTTCTTCTCTGTTTTAATTAAAATCAATAACTATTTTTGTCTAACTACAAAGCTAATAGCCATTTACATTAAAAAAGAAAACAGAAAATACAGTGGGACAAAAGCAAGAAAATTTTAATTTTACTCTTATTTTAATATTCCTTGTCCTAGTCTTTTTACACACATAGGTACATCAAAGTGGAATCACACCCAAAAAATCCATCCTTTGTTTTTTATTTTGATCATCTTTCCAAAGTATTACATATTCTGCTCCACAGAATTTATTTCCTTGGTCTAGAAAAGAATGCCACTTTTTAATTAGTTTTTTAACACGTGTACACCACAGAAGGAATACATATGCAAAAAATCCAAACAGCATCAAAGAAGGTAAACAAAAGGCCAAGGAAAGGCCCCTCCCACTGCCCTGCCCAATCGCAGCCCCAAGAGGTACGGTTTAGAGCTCCATTTTCATAGCTGCTAACGACTGTTTAAAAATTATGAGCACATCGTATCCCTCATCATCCTGCACAACCATCCGAACCTTCCCACATCAAGAAGAGTTGCCCTTTCTGAGCCTTCTATTCTCCACTGTGGGAATAAGATGCTATTCCACCACCACCAAGGCGTGGTCCCAGCCCCCAGAGGGCCACAGTTCTGCCATCCACACACCTACCTCCAAAAGAGAGCAATGTCAATCCCACTGAGGGGCAAGTTGGAGTAGCAGCCAGTAGGGGCTCCCTCTTCTGCCTTTATTCAGCTGATAAAGGACCCTTTCTCTGGCTCTTGTCAGGGGCCTTGCACTCGGCTTTATCTGCTACAGGGCCAAAATGTATGAAGACAGATGGCATGGGCCAGAAAGCCACTGAGCCAGGCCACAGCAGACCTAGATTCCAACCTTCCTTCTGTTAATAACTAGCTGTGTGGCTTAAACCCTCCAAGTTTCCATTTCTCCATCCATAAAATGAAGTGACTGAACTGGAGCCTCCAAATCTCTTCCAATGCTCATGCTCAATTCCTGAGAAGCAAAACTACAGCACCTAAGTGACAGCCACCAAGTGATGGAGGCCAGGTGAAGGGAAGTCCTCTCACTATGGGCCTCGGGGCCTGAAACCCTGAGCTCAACTCGCCTAGATGATGTCACTCCATCTACTTTACTCTCCAGAACCAATTTGCAGTAATCATTGCCATGATTTTGTCCAATAAGGAAAATGAGGCCCAGAAGTCTAAAGTAACACACTCAACTTCCCACAGCCCAGTGACAGAGCCAGGATGGAAGGCCCAGTCTCCCTGCCTCTTAGTATAACTTGAACACAATTTCT
>NW_003852407.1:4654535-4662887 GCF_000181295.1 Otolemur garnettii | reverse complement strand
CTGGTGCCAAAAAGGTTGGGGACCCCTGGTCTAGGGCACCCATTTGGAAAGCCACTGTCTAAAACACTCCTGTCTTCTTAGCTCATCCAGCTTGTAGAGCAGTGATTCTCAACTGGTGTGCATGGCACACTGGTGTACTGTGAAAGGATCTTAGGTGTGCTGAGAACATTTTTAAATATCATTAATTGTTTTCCAAAGATATTCAAAGCACACTAAGTATATTCCTTTTTTTATTCTTTTCTATCAACATAATTTAAATGTGCCATAGAAGTTTAACTATAGGTTCAAGTGTGCCATGAGATAAAAAAGGTTGAAAAACACTGTTTTAGAGGCTCAAGGAAAGCTTTAAGACTTCTAGATACCTCCTTCAGGTGGTAAAACTCTGTAGCCTTTCAATAGTCCCAGCTCTAACTGCCACTGTTTTACTGTTATGACTTTGCCATCTACCTACTTCTCCCCTCTCTGGCGCCCAGAGCAAGGGAGAGCTTGGCTTTCTGCTCCACACCAGCTGGCAAAGGCTGAAAGGAAAGGCCTTCTAAGCAAGGATCCCAGCAGGGCAAATTCCCTGTGACAGTCCTTCACATCAGAGGGAAGGACTGTTGCCCTTCAAAGCATCAGATCTTCCCTTCCCACCAGACATAGGATATCTAATAAGTACTTCCATCTACATACAATTGGTTTCTTCACTAACTTTTCTTTTAAAGCTTTGAATTCTTAATGATGAAACGCCCTTTCTTTATCCCAAACTATAGTTTTTTCAGAACTTTCTTTCAATACACATGCACACACACATACACGCCAACAGAATGCAACCAGGATTTAAAACAGTGTTTTCTCTACTGAAGTCCAAGTGCAAGCCGTGGCTGTTTTTCTGTTTGGCCTAATTTCTCCCTTGTAGTTATTAGGCATAATCAAAAGACTGCTGCTTTTTGAATAAAGGCCTAAGTTAGGAGGTTCTCCGCTTGAGCCTGCTCCTTCAGCTTTGCTACGTGATGAGATCTTTTTTAAAAAAATCAAGCTAGGAGTGTCACAGCTCTTTCAAAATTTGTACAGCAAGTTTTTTGCTTTTTACTAGAAACACTTCTCCCCGCAAAAGAAATCAGACTGGGAGAGCACAACGTCCTTATGGAGACTCCTTTAAGTAGTGGAAAATAGCTCTCCAAGAATAGGTACACAAGAAACCTCTGCAGGAGATAAACGTGTCCATGGTGAGGCCTTCCTGCCTGCTGTCCCCTGTGCCCCGCCAGGCTGTTTTGGCAGGACTACACAATGGGAAGGTCTGGAAAGCAGGAGATCAGGATCTAGTCTCAGCTCTACTGCTGACCAGTGAGTGTCCCTAGACTGTTGCAGCTCCAGGGACAGTATTTGGTTGTGTGAATATAGGAGAACTGGTTCAGTGACCTCAGAAATAACTTCAGCCCTGTTAGAAATGGAAAGGGCTTTGGTCAAATGTGACAATGAATATGTATTTGATGTGACAATACCTGGGCATCTGTGAACCTTTAGTGATCAGGGAGATACTGTTGTTGTCCAAGCCCTGAAGAGCCCCCCCACCCTCCGGCCAGGGAGGGGCCTTGCCCCTTGTAAGGCCTTAAGCCAGACCTGCTCCAACCGCCACACTCCCTGGCCCACTGGCTCCCTCCCTTGGGGACAATGAAAAAGAGCAAACACACCTGGTGGGGGGCGACAAAGGTATTGCTTTTCCTTTCCTTACTCTCTCTACAACAGCCTCACCAGTACCCTCTCCCCGACTCCCTCTATATAAGAAGTTAATCACTGTACACCTGAAACAAAGCCAATGTTATGGCATGTAAACTATACTTCAATAAAGCTTAAAAATGTTTTTAAAAGCCTTTTTAAATGTAAAGAGATTTAATTTCATTCTTCTCCGAATAAGCTCTGAATCAAAACTCAAGGCAGTTTTGATTAGGATACCTCCAAAATGATCACACACACACACAGAGGACTACAGGAAATTCCCCTAATTAAAAATAAGTCACAAAGGGCAGAATGTGAGAGGAATCAAGATGATCATAATCAAGCCAAGGTTGGCAGCCTCAGCCTCGGAAGGAAAGAATGGCTGCCCCTTCAGATGTTGGAAAATGATGGATTCTTTGCTTTCCAGGAAGCCAGGACCCTCCCAGATCCCCAAAAAAGTATAGCGTTCCTAATCTTCAGGGCCTCTTTGCAGCTTTTGCTTTCTGACTGAGCATCAACAGAAGGAAGGAGGTGACACAGTGAACATGCCACTGGCACCCCTTCCTAGTCCTGGCCTGTGTCCAGCCCCAGGGACCTCAGGTGACCAATGCTTCAGTCGATTCTACAGTATTTCCCTTGTGGTCATCTCACTTGAAAACTTCCATGGTTCAGCTCTTTCATTCTCCCTACACTGGAATGGACTATAATAGACTTCAACTTGGCATTCTTTTTTCCTGAACTTCAAAAAGACTTCCATGTGACTTTTTAAATTCAGGTGCGTTGTACCTGCAAGTCCTTAAAAATGTCTCAGAAGTGTCTTTTCCTCCTGTTCTATTTTGTTGGGTCAAATCAAGCCAGCAATGGCAAATTCTCTAATGATTGATTAGATGGTGGAGAGGGTGGCTGGATTTTTCTTTCGGTGGTAGGTTGAAAACAATTTCTGAAGAGCTCTCTGCCTGGTCACAGAGCTCACCTACACCAGAGACTCAAGAAATGACTCAAGCTGGAGGGTGTAAGGGATGTGAGATCCGAACTTGGGAAAGATCAGATGCCGTAGGGACATTTATTTTGACAAATCTTTTCTTTTTAATCATCTGTAATAAGACCATAGTACATTGTGCCATGTATATGATATATTTGGAAAAGTAATGAAGTCTAGGGAGTAGGCAGAGTAACTCAGCTCCAAGCTATTAAATCTTGGCTTAGAAGTAGGATAAAGTCAGAGATTTGTATGTATGTGTGTAAAAATTGTTCAGGCTGCTACATTAGGAGGGGCAAAAATTAGCCAGGTTCTACTACAAGATTGAGATTTAGAACATCAGAGCAGAGTGACTACATTTTTCCGTAGAGATCTTTACAGCTATTTGAAATTATGAACCCATAATATGCAAATGCACGGGGCTGAGAAATACACATTCTTGGCAGGGACTGAAGATGTTATAATGTGTGCTGTAAACGGCGACGCGTATGTGTATAAAATCAGTGCGCACATACTAACTGGTCGATTATCCCCTCTAAAACCACACATAAATTCTCCTGACAGGAATTGGAATTTTGCACACATCCCAAGAATGAACTGACTCTTAATGTGCTGTGCGTGGATGAAGGATAGAGTATAAAACAGCACCAGAAAGGGTCACCAAGCTAAGGGAGAGAGCTTTCTGATTCTCAAGCGTGACAACAAAGGGTTTGGGGGTTACACTGTCCTTCTCAGCGTAACTATAATATTAGTAGTAGCCAGTAATATTGATTAAGTTTTGGGCTCTGTGACAACCACTGTCTTGGGTGCTTTCCACCCACGATCCCATTTAGGGAGAAAAAGAGGCAGTGTGTATGTGCACAGCAGAGGGGTGGCAGTGGTGTGTATGATGTGGGTGGGTGTGCATGTGTGTGTTCTATTCAAGTGCTTTACCACAGTGGCAAATGGCTGTTTTCCCAGGGAATGTAACAATTTATAATGGTGAAAATGTTACTTTGTCCATGAGGAAGGCAGGAAGGAGACCTCAGTCTCCAGGTACCCAGTAACTGGGGGCAGAGTGGCCAGACTAGTTCAGACCTGGAGCCAAAATCTAGTTAATAGCCATTTCTGAGCAAACAGCAGAAAATTAGGGAACCACAGTCCAGAATCTGAAAAGAGGTAACAAATGCCCAAAATAGTATGTTGCTGAGTCAGGTCCCTACAAAACGCAGGGTCTTAAAAATTGTAAGGAAGAAAAAGAAAAATGCCTTTAGTTAAACAATGGCTTTTAATGACTTCAGCAAATAGGTGACTCTCGGTGAAGTGGCTGAATCTTGTGCATCAAAATCTGTCATAAGGAATTCGTGGCAAAGCCACGGATGCAGAACATAGCATGATTTCATTTTCTAAAATACAAGCAGAAATATTATTTTATTGAATAATTATCATTTACAACCTATCTCTCCTGCCCCCCTTACTAAGCACTTTAGAAAAAATATCCAAGGACTCCAGGTATAGACAAAGACAAGCACACACTTCACCTATTTTCCAATGGCTGGCAAGGACAGTCACTAGGATTTTGTCGTCTGCTTTCTCACCTGTATGAACTAGCTTATGAGCAAAATTTCTGAGTTCTTAGAAACTAGCTAGAATCTGAATTAGGAGATGATTGGCAAAACGGGTGAAAGCACATCCAATATCAGAGATAAATCCAAATAGGAAGCATTTTCCTTGCCCTCAGGGAGCTTTCAATAAGTATTCTGCCAAAGTCAAGGCAAGGAGCCGGAAATGAACATGACCTCACCAGGTGAGCCTCCATGCTCCCCCCTTCTAATACTTCTTTAAGGCACAGATTCCCAAATATTAAAGCCAGTCAGAAAAATAAAAGATGAGCTCTTTTAAGTGGTTTATATTTATGTGTAAATTAGTACCAGCACAGAGAAACCTTGAGATTACAAAGACAGATAATAAACTCACTGAAGGAAGCTTATGCAAACATGGGCCTTTGAAGGGAGTCCTTGAATCTCTTCACCAAGTTTCACAGCCTCATCCTGACACAAGATTTAACAGCCCTCAAATTCTTTTCTCTGCTCCTGTCCACTTGCTGCCCCCACATCACACAGAGAGGGAGTATAATGAAAGAGAAATTCTCATCCTTAACTGTGAGCCATAGCACTGGCTGTCACCAAGTCACTGTTGCCCTCACAGAAGCTGAAATACAGAAGTACCCATCTACAAAACTATAAAATGTGCATAAACACACACCTCGGGGTATCTCGTCCCCTGAAATTAGTGACCTGATATTTCTTTGTGCTGGTAGATGCATTTTTACAACACAGCTTAAGTGGCTCCAAAAGCAATTTCCTAATGTACCCTATGAAAAAGATACTGGCCAATGAATAAAAATCATTCCAGTTTGGCGCTGGCTGGACTGAAATAAATGGTTTTAATACTTAGTATCAAGTGGATCATCTCTTCCTCTTTCCAATGAGAAACAAATTCTCATTGTTTAAGGCTAAAATAGAAATTTATGCCATCCCTGAAGTACACTGAGTTAAACTAGGCAGAAGCCAGACGTGAGCTCCTGGGGGTTGGAGGGTGGAGGTGGGGACCAGCCTCAGAGTTAAGATTTGCAACAGATGATTCCCCAAACATGACTCCTTTACCCAAATATTTTGTCCTGCTTCCTAGACACACCTTTCTGCCAAGGGAATACTTCACAGAGCTTGGCCCCTGTCACCTTGGCCCCCCCATCACTCCTTTGCACACACTATTCCTCCCACCCTGGATACTCTCTGGGAAACTTGAGGTCAATTTAGGTGCAGTGAGAAAGAGAATCTAGGCTCTGGATTCTCCACCACAGCCTGTTAGCTGTGTCACCTGAAGCCAGTTAACCTCAGCATTCCATGCCTCAGATCATCATCTGTTGAATGGGAATAATTGAAAGTTGCCAGGCACATTAATGGGTGTGTCCCATGTGGGAAGTACCAACCTCGCAGCAGGTACTCAATGTCAGTCCTCCTACCAACTCCTTTCCCCAATTCCATGTCAAGTCTGACAAGCTGGCAACTCTAACACAGACTCCAAGGCACACAACTGTTCCTTGCTTTGAAATCTTAAAGCCTTTACAAGCTACACTACATCTTTAGCCCTTCAGCATGAGGCTTCTATGTGTCCTGCATAAGTCATTATCTTTGTAAACAGATTTTCAGATCCTTGAAGGCAAAACGAAGTTGCCCTGCAGAACTCAGACCAGAATTAAGGACAACAGGAGTCCAAATACACCCCATGTTCCCTGTGGGATCATAGCTTCTCTACTTGTACCATCACAAAAGCAGCAAAGAGTCTTTGTAACCAGGCATTTCCTGGGCCATCTGCAACTCTTAAGCCACTTCAGCTTGTTGCTTTCTAGCCCATGGATGAGGTCCACACTCTCACCCCATGGGGTGCTTCAGGAAGCACTCTGAGCCCCCAAATGGGCAGGTTACAGGGATCAAGGCCAAGAACCATGGGAAACAGATCTTGCTCAATGGCAGCAGTGAGCTATGAATCTCCAGGTGAAGTGTGCCTTCTCTGACACAATATGGGAATGGTTTCTCCCTACTGACCACAGCCCCCTCTGTCCATAGGCCTGCTGGGCCACTGCTGCCCTTTTGCTGCTCAGGGAGCGACCTGAGAGCCTTGCTCACCAGACTCTGAAGCCAGCCCAGACTGACTGGGCCAACGAGGGGCCTCAAAACCCCTCAAGGTCAGAAGGAGCACACTAAGGATACACAGAGTCCCCCTGGCTGAGCCAGGGTCCCACACCCTGCCCTTTGGTAGACCCTGCAGGTGGGCTATGACCATGAGGTAGCTGAGGAGGGCCAAGGTCATGTGTCATGCATGAACTGGGGTCAAGAAACTTGCAGCTCACATAAGCCATTCAGGCCAAGCCCACTGCCCCGAGTCACAGAGCTCAACACTACCTCTGTGGCTTCCATCTTCTTCCCCTAAGGCTGTGTCCCACACTCCTTTAACCCCAGCATGAAGCTGCATCTGTCCCCTTCTCCCCTCAAAGTCACCTTCTTATATCAGAGCCCCAACCCCACCCCCCAAATGTGAGCACTCTCCTGCACACCTTGTCCTCCTTTGCTCCCCCCACCCCCAACCCACAGCCTGACCCCACACCCAGCACCTAGTAAGCGCTCAGGAAACACTGGTGTTGACTGTATGATTCATTCTCTAGGAATTCAACCCAAAATTATTTATTCCACTCTTAATCTTTAAACAATCAAGCATTTTTTGTCCTTCGAAGGATCTTGTGAACAATAACTCAGCAAGACTATCCTTGGGAATGCTATAAATCTGTCTGTATTTAGAAAAATCAAAGATCACTTTCGTTTTAAAAAATCACTAGGTATCATATCAGCAAATGACTAGAAACCAAAATATTTGTGCATAAGGGACAGTGAAATAAGCTGAGGTATAATAATCAAGTGTCTCTAAGACAAACGAAGTAAAAAGTAAAATACAGATGCATGATATGCTTCTATCTGAGTAAAAATAATTAAAAATACACGTGCACACGTATGGACACATACACACGTTTTGTGGCACAGGCATTGACTGAAGAAACCATTAATAGCGTTGCCTCATGTTAAGGGAGCTAAAAGCAGCGAGAGAAAGATGTTTCGCTTTAAACACCCTTTTGTACCTTTTGAATTTTAAACCATGGAAGTGTTGACCTATTTGAAAAAATTAAATTAAAAATTCAAAGCAAACAGTGTGTGGAAAAGTAATAAAAAATCTACTTTAGGAAAACATAAAAGAGAAATCCTCATTTCAAAATGGTTCAAGGCAGCCTGTTGAGTCATCTGTTCACTGTGGCAGAGACAAAACCGAAGAGGCACCATGGCTGGCAGAAGGACAGGGGCTGGCGGGGGTGGCGGGAGGCAGGTGGCATTGGCCCTGGGCTCCTTTCCTCCCCTGCCCTCTGGGACGGCCTGAGAAAGGGAAGCCTCTCCGAGCCTCAGCGTCTTAATTTCACAACAGCAGTGTTGGAACCGCTCCTAGAGCACACGGGTCCCTTTCATGCTGGGGAACTGGGGGTCTTCAGGTAGATCAAAGCTGCTTACTTAGGAACAACCTAATTTTAAAAAGAAGAGCCCTTCCTTGAAAAGGAGGAATGTGGGCTTCTGTTCCCCTCGTGGAAGTTGGTGACTGAGGGATAAAAACCTCACTTCCCAACTCACCAGAGTGCAGTGAAACCAGCCCCTCTGACTTCAGGAGCTTAAAATACATCCAGGGACACGCCCTTCCCCCTGAAACACACCTGCTGCCTTTCCTCCCTCTCCCCACATCCTCTCTGGACAGGCCAAGTGCCCATTATGACAGAGCTAAAAATTTTCCTTTTTGGTTCTAATATTTCCTGCAGGGCCCCTCCCTTCTTTTATAGCTACCATTCACAGCCATCCGGGATGACCCAAGAACAAGAGGAAGCTTCAGAATGGAAACAATCAAAACACTTCGCTTTTAAAAAATGATAATTAAGGCCCCTGTCCCATTTCCAAAACACATTTTTAAGAAGGCAACTGAACGGTGATGACTGGGCACTGTCTATTCTTAGAGAGACCTACTGTATAACTTGTTCAGACAACTTTGTAAGTCGATGTTTTAAAATATGGGCCCAGCAGTCTTCTCTGTTGCCCAGACTTCCC
>NW_003852407.1:4653295-4654262 GCF_000181295.1 Otolemur garnettii | reverse complement strand
CCCTCAGTATTATGCTATACACCTGCCACCGGGCCAGGAGAATGGCTCCCTCTATTATGCTATACACCTGCCACTGGGCCAGGAGAATGGCTCCCTCAGTATTATGCTATACACCTGCCACCGGGCCAGGAGAATGGCTCCTTCAGTATTATGCTATACACCTGCCACCGGGTCAGGACAAAAGGCCACTTGCATATCCCTTAGATTCTTCCCTGGTTTTCCCTTGCTTGGGAAGTGTTCTCTTCCCCACCCAAGCCCCATCCAGAGGTCCTCCCAGGAGCCTGGCTGTTCTCTTTAGAAATGCAGAGTCCCCTAGCACCCCCAGCCTCCCCCAGATTAGCCCCCAACCTGTGCTCCAGGCTGACTGAACTGTCTAGTACCACAGCCACTTGGCCTGTGGGGCTATGAAGCACTTGAAATGGGACTAGTGTCACAAATTGAAATCACAATATTTTGGATATATCGGGTTAAATAAAATATCTTCACAAAATTAATGTTACCCATTTCTTATTACTTTTTAAAAATGCAGCTACTAGAAAATTTAAAAGTATATCCATGTCTATCCATGTGGATATGGAGATATCCATATCTCTCTTGGGGTGAGTTGCTCCAGGCCATATGCTTAACTCTTTAGGAGCCAGTGAGCAACACTGACCTGGCCCCTGGCCCATCCGTGCAGACATTGTTATAAAGACCGAGCCATACGCAGGTGCTAATGAGTAAATAGTATGTCCCCATCACTGACATCTAGATTGAGCTCTTCAAGCCTCAGCATGATTTTAGTAAGTATATCTCTCCTTCTATTGGAGGTGGGGTAGGAGGGAAGGCATACATGTGAGCAGCTACTTGCCCCAACAGTCAGCATTCTTGGAGGTGGGATTTTGATCTCCTGAAATGCAGTGATAGCCTGGAGAGGAGAAGGAAGACACAAAAGTCTTGGACACATTTTGTTGTTTGACCCCAATCC